>NW_009647760.1:179722-182116 GCF_000708025.1 Charadrius vociferus | reverse complement strand
CTTTTGAAGCAGACCCCCACCTGAGTGCTGCAAAGCCCCCCCGAAGTCGCTGAAGGGGTCAGGTGCTGGGTAAAGGTGAGTTGCACGAGCATCGCTCCAGCTCCTGCCACTAACCTGACACCTCCCACCCCGTTTCAGACCTTGTGTTCTCAGACACGGCGGGGTGCACTGCCACCGTGAAGTGACAGCTTCAAGACACCTCGAGAAACCAGCTGTAAACATCTCAGGTGTGTATTTTTAGCATGCTACATCTGGAAACTCAGCTCTGGGATTTACTATTATAGAAAGGCAAAGGAAGCGTGGGAGCGGGGAGAGGAAAGTGGAGTATGTCCTGGTAAAGAAGGAACAGCCATCAAATGGTCAGCATTTGGGTACCTGAGACCTGAACCCGTGCTTTAGCATCTTCTTCCCTTCTCCCATCAGCAGAAATGAGCAGGGGGCTAAAGTAATCTTCAGGGTTGCTGAACAGAGAAATGGAAGTTTTGGGGAGGGAGCTGCATTCCCCGTAGATTCCCCCACAAGCTCATTCTGACTTCTGCATCCAGACTTCTGCAAAGGGCAGTAAGTGCTTCACTTCACTCCATGAAGTCAGTCTTTCTGGCCCCCAGTCCCTCTGTTTGCCACTACCGTCCTTTATAAAAGGAGTTTTCAGGATGGTGTAGGAATGCAACTTGCCACCATAGACCCTTCAGATGGTAACGTTTGGGTGGTTTGTGGCCTGGGACTGATGTGATTTGAAGATTTGGAGGGTCTTTATGCAATGTGGTGAGGTGTCAGTCACCAAGAGAAGAGCCAGAAGAGCTTAAGCGTGGGAGAAGTGGATGGGTCGGGAGTGCAGAAAAGGGAGGAATGTCTTGCTTTTCTGCAATTAGTGCACAGAAGAACATTTATGAACTTATTTGCACACAGAAATGGCCATAGAGCACCAGGCTGGTGAGCAGTCCTCAGGCACAACAGTGTCAGAGCTCGTGCACCAGTGGGAGTCACAGACTAGCACAGAGGGGTATCTAAGATGTGACTCAGAAAAACTTGTATTCACTAGCAATACCTATAAACTTTCTGAAGTTCTGCCCTTTCCTGGAAATGCTTTTAGAGGGTCATAAATTATCGTTCTCCTGGAGACTCACACTCCCCCCCTAGGGTGAAATAGGCAGCAGCCTGTGGTCCCCTTTGGGAGATGCATCAGATACTCTGAAGTCTCAGCCGGAAGATGAAAGATAGGGAGAGACTGATAAGAAAAGTCTTGATACCAAGCTGGTAAAACCTTCAAGCCTGTTGTAAACTGAAAGAGTCTCTTGAAACAGTCACAGCCAGAAGGCTTTTGGTGGTGATTCACTGGTAGTGGTACAGTGAGAAAAACAGTCGTCTGGGGGGCTTCTTTCAAGCCAGTGATGGAGACAAGGCACGAGGACTGGTGGGGACAGCAGTATCAGAGGCAAATTGGCCATGGAAGATGCTTGGAAAAAAAGTCTTTTACTAAGTGACACTACTACAAACCCTCCCCCCCCCAAACCAGGCTGTTTCTTGACCTTGAGAAAAACACCTGTCAAAGCCCCCCCCCATCTTCCACTCTGCCTCCACTTCTCCTTGGTTATTAACCACCTGCAGAGAGTTTGAGAAGTCCTCTGAATACCTGAACCTCAGGCAGGGAATTTCAGAGCTTTGCATGTGAAGAAAAAAAAAAAAAAAAAAAAAAAAAAGAGTGGCAGGAGGGGTGTGAAACAGAGCAACACATGCTACTTTGCTGGCTGAGACTTGATGTGCTTTGGATTTAGAAGCAGTCCTGATTAATACTCATCCCACATTTACAAAATTAAATTAGGCTGCTTAAAATTAAAAATACATATTTATTTTAACCAGTCTGGGTATTCTGAATGAACCAAAAAGGAAAGAGGATGGAATATTACAAATGAGACAATTAAGCAAAGCGAGCAGGAGAAATTGTATAAATTAAAGTCTTGTGATGAAACGGTGCTTTGATGGAAGGGAGGGGAGCTGGCAAGGACTCCAGTCACCAGAGATGGAAAGTGTTGGGGAGGGGTGGTGGGAAAGGAGTTAAAAAAGAAAGAAAAAATAAAAAAAAATAACTCTGAGAAAATCCATTAGTATTGATTTAAGGAGGTAATCAAGGGGAAACAGTCTCAAACAGACAGGATGGTCTGGTAATGGTAACACATGAACGCTGTGATGCTCAGGGCTTCACACAGATCTTTCGGCTGCAGAAATACACTTCTGGGAGACTGTTGGCCCAACCCTGATACCTCCTGGCCTGGCCGGGTTCCCAGCACCTGCCAGGTGTGATGAAGCTCCTGAGTGTGAAACAGGATTAGATCCGACCTGAAAGCTCTTCCTTTGGACCATGCTCAGGATGGAACCATAAACCAATGACAAGAG
>NW_009647760.1:121788-179709 GCF_000708025.1 Charadrius vociferus | reverse complement strand
GGTCGGAGGCATGGATCACAAACCCCCATCACAGCAAAACACCTGTGCGGCAAAATACTCCCTTCCCAGGAAGGATACAGCTTTTCCAAGGAGCAATAATGACCCATTGACCTTTCTATACGGCATTTGGGATTGTTTGCCTTTCCCCAGCAGGAGAAGACAAAGCTGGCCATGGACAGTATTCGCAGCTTGCTGGAGACTAGAGATGCTCAGCACATTGCAGAATCTGGCTCCAGACGTGTGAACTGCTCCTGAATACAAAGCAAACTAGCTTTTCTCCTGAATATACGGAAAACTATTCCCTTGGTTTTCTACAAGGAAGAAAACGCCAGGGTGCTCTTGCAAGAATGCAGCCACACAAATATAGCTTGACATACTCCCTTAAAAACATACCCTTGCTGCACAAAGAGCTCTCAAGTACACAAGTTTTACTGCTGTGATGTAGGTCCTAGTCACTGTGGGGTGCAGGTCCCTATAACTGGGGGATAAGGGCATGGGAGGAGCCTAGATCAGTCACCTTAACTCAACTGGACCCCACAGACAAGGGAAGAGCCCATCAAGGTGACTTTAAACTCAAATCTGTCCACTTATCACTGCTATTTGACTGTATGTGAGTGGTTGTGCAATTTTTATGCATGCTTAAAATACGTGGCTTACATTCAGTTCTCGAACAATTCAGCGTAGTTATATTTTGGTCACAACCAACTCAAATCTTTTTGGGATTAGTTTTTCAAAGGGAAAAATAATTACCATGCAGAGGCCTGGGCTGTCATTGGAGGAGACTTAGACACCTCTGAGTAAGGCATGAGCTGGATTAAAGGAGTACACGGGCCTTCCATACAGATTTGTATTCCATCCACCTGACAAGCAGACACTTTCACCTTCTACAAGTCCCATTGTAGCTGCTAGACCCTAAAGTCACATTTTCCAGTGTAGCCAACTTTCTCTTTTTAACGGTGGATCTGGAAAATCAAATCCTCAGGACACCTGGCTGCTAGCTCTGAATTGCTCACAAACTGCACGACTTGTCACATACCTGTTTTTCCAAAGTTCAAACTGGAATGAAGGAACTCAACTGACAAGTATATGAGCGCTGTGGATCAGCTTCTATGAGGGTGACAAACCAACAAACAGTGTCTTCTTTGGTAAAGCCCTGACTATTTCAAAGAGCATTCTGTTTCCCAAACGTGGGAGAAGCGATTAAAGGGTAGTTTCTTCACTCCTTATAGCCAAAGTTGGGTCCTCAGGGAATTGTGTGCCCAGCACTGTCTGCCCACTTCTGTCCTGGGACGTGTTCATTCTGCCACTCTTGCTTCCTACCTGGGTTTTCCCTTACCATGTTTTCTCACCCATCCAAATATGTAGTATCAGTTTTGCAAGCAGTCCTACAGAAACCCTTTTTAGTCCTTCTATACTCATTGGTATAGAGGCATTTTAGTTTGTGTTTTTTTTGTGTTTTCTTTTTTTTTTTTTTTTTTGTCCTGTGGATCAGAGACTTAGGCAGTATTACCTTTAGCTGTGTTATAGATGAAGGCGCATTTAAGTGCTCCTATTTCTCTTGACAAATGGGTTCTTTGCAGACCTGTTAACTGTAGTTCTGAGATCAAAGATCGACTCGATCATTGACCATCAGTACTGTTGAACACAGCATTCATTTTCTTTCAGAGCTTCCCAGTTTAGCTATCTACTACAGAAATATATCTATAAATATATATATAACTACTATATAAATGCAAAGTGGTATTATTAAGGGGAGAAGAGAATTGCCATATCGATCTAAATAATATGCTGTTAACTTTCAAAGAGCAAGCACACTTTCTGCTAACAGGTTTTTCTAATTCTAGAGGAAGAATAACAAGGTTGGAGGCTGGGAGACATTTAGCAGCAAATATGAAAATGGGTTTGTTTGTTCTCTTTCTTTGTTCCTCTAAATTCTCTGTGCTTTCTCTCTCATGTCTGTTTTACAAAGCTGCAAAAGCACTTTCACCCTACAGCAAAGCTCTAAAAGCAATTTCACATGGCCAGCAGAGCTGAAGGAGGGAGGGAAGGGGAAACAGATTGACTTTTTTATACAGGGAAATGGATCAAGGCACAGAGAGACCTGTGAGAATGGGCGACATCACAAACCAAGAACGCAGCTGCAGGTTTGCATCTCCTAGGGCCTGGCTTTCCCTCCCTTCAACTGGTTTGTGCTGATATATGATTATTTGGATATTTAGATATCTTTCTGGGTTAAATATTTCACAGTGAGGGAATTATACTCTGTGCAACAAAAACCTGGGAGCTTAGATGGTTTTCTGCCCACCCCTTATGCCAACAGAATCACTGAATCACGGAATCTTCAGAGTTGGAAGGGACCTCTAGAGATCATCTAGTCCAACTCCCCTGCTAAAGCAGGATTGCCCAGAGCACATTACTCAGGACTGCGTCCGGGCGGGTTTTGAAAATCTCCAGAGAAGGAGACTCCACAACCTCCCTGGGCAGCCTGTGCCACTGCTCTGTCACCCGAACTGTAAAGAAGTTTTTTCCATGTGTTGGAACGGAACTTCCTATGTTCCACTGGTGCCCATTGCCCCTCGTCCTGTCACTGGGAACCATTGAAAAGAGGCTGGCTCCATCCTCCTTCAACCCCCCCTTTAGATACTTGTATGCCATAATAAGGGATCCTCCACACCCTTCTGTCTTTATCAACCGAAAGCCACACAAGAAACCAGGTGAGGCTTAAAATCCATCACAGTGATGTGGTCAAGCAACTGGGTGATAGTGTTTTCTCCTGGTCACGGGTCTGCGTTGCAGCCTCCTATTTTTGATATAAAGTTTTCTCTCTTTAAACCTGACATGGTATTGATCGAAATTTAAAGGAACATTATTTTTTTTTAAAATATTTTCTTTACTTCTCTTTTTTCTTACTTACATAGGGTGTCCAGAAAGGAAAGCGAAGCAATACTGGCAGTGAACCGATGTGTGTTTACAGATGTGAGGCAGACAAAAGGTACCGTCAATCATTTTGCTTCATGAGCAACAGAAGGTAGAGAGATACTCCGTGAACAATGGTAGTAGATGAATCAGCAATCAAGACAATTTATGGGTGTTGTCTGTGATTAAATTGTCACATGTCTAGTGCCATGTGAGAGTACTATAAAGAAACAACAACAATGGGAAGCACTATAGAGATGTCCAGCTTGGAACCAGAGATGGTCTAACTCAAGTGGTCAGTGTTGTGCCTCAGCTAACAACTCTTGACTCTTTTCAGGCTGTTCTGGCCTCCTCAATGCCTCTTCTTCTTGTTTCAGCATCTTCATATTACTTCAAGCAGGGATATCCCCTCTTTATGTCCTGATAGGTGAAGAGCAGGAGGAATAAGCCAAACATTATGTCACAGTCTTTGCTACACAGTGGGACTTGCAGGGATGTGCAGTGTAGTCTCTGGGTATATGAAAAAGAGAGGTTCCACAGGAGAACACAGGTGCCATGACGTGATGGCTTAAAAGGTCCAAGCTGACGATGATGATCATGTTTCAGATCTGGAGGATATGCAGGATGTCAATACCCGTCATTAAAAACCAGCGAGTGAGGAGGGCTATGGCTGAGCGAGGTCAAAAGCTTTGTTTTAGTCATATTAGACTGATTTGAAGTTAGCCACAAGGAGATGTCCGAGAGAGACAACATGTATTACTGGTTTGGACAGAAGCTTTAACATTCATCTCATTTAATTTAAAATATCTGTACTACAGACTGTCCCCCTCTCAGTTAAGCATTGAGAATCCCCACAATCGATGGAGATAATACACAAGCATTTCTCAGGGCTTTTTATGGCCTCCTTGGAGAGATCTCTGAAGTATGTCTGAAGAACTGTGTCCCAAAAGTACCTGTTTATTCCCGTTGACTACAAAAAGTATTTTCATTAGTAGCTCAGATGTAGAAGTGTCTCTTGTATCTGTATAAAATCAGGCAAGATTAATCCTACCTTAGAAGACCGCCTGATGAAAGATAAATTCTGCAAGCAGCTACACAAGGGTGGCAATCTAAACGGTAGATGACAGTAGCAGGGACACAAGCTGGTGGAAACCTCCAACCAGCTGGAGGATAAGGAGTATCTTTCACAGGAGCCATGAAAGCGGTAGAAGACAACAGTCACGGAAATTAAAAGATGACAAGAAGAATCCATGATGAGCAGAGAGTAAGGTGCAGTGCTGAGTCTTAGCTTTGGCTTGGGAAAGGTCATTGGAGACTTCTAAAAAAGTCAGTTCAGTGCTTGGAGCAGGCACTGGACTACAGAAAGTCTTGGGTGGAATTGCAGAGAGGAGCTCCACTTCTTGAAAACAAGTGTTCAGAGAGACTGGGGATGAGTGGAAATAAATGAAGCAGCTTTTCCTTTTGGGAAAAAAAACCCCACACAACAAAACCAAAACAAATAACATAAAGCCTTCCAATCTGTTATCATAAATACATAGCTAAGTAAATAGATAAATAAAAAAGTGTGGACAGGTACAGGCATCATCTTTCTATTGAGTGGCTCACCTTCTGAAAATTACTGTTATCATGGAAGTGTTCCAGAGTCTGGAATAATGGCTAGACTTGGACAAAGGACAAGGTAGAAATTTCCCCACAAACATAAGTTGGATTTTTCAGATTTTATCATCATCCCTTTGTTCAAAAGGTACCTAATTTGGATGTCATTGGTAATATTTTAAGTAATTTTGGGAGCAGTCCTTAATAATGTTCTTGTCATTGAAGGCCCTGATCTGAAGTAAAAAGATGTGAATCCACTTATTGGCTGTGGCACCAATTCCATCTGTAGAATCAGCTTAAAATATTAAAAACTCTCTGCCTCAGTTTCCAATTGCTAAACAAGTGTAAACCTGTGTCCTTCATCCTGCTTGTTCAGGCTAGAAATGCTCTGGGTTACTTTAGTATGTAGAGCAGTACAATCCTGATCTCATCTAGGGTCCAGGAAGCACCATGTTATAAATAACAACCATAACCAATTTCCTGCAGTCTTACGAAAAAGTTTTTTTCTCCTTCTGCCTGTCTCCATATACATATGTATGAATATTAATCCTGCCAAAAGAAGATGGAAAAAAAAAAAAAGGCAGAGAGAGGGGTAATAAAAATTCAGTACATCAAACTGACTTTTCTTGATTTACAACAGGTAATTATCATTCTTCACGCATGGCTGGTCTCCTGTTGTGAGAAAGCAGAGCAGGTGGAGCACTGCTTGTCCGATATTCTTCCCCCCGACAATCGCCTCCACCTGCAAACTCCCCATGCATCTGCATGAGAGAGGCATCGTAGAGCCCAGACAGAAGGACGGGTGAGAAAGATTGATGGAGGTAGCTGAAAGGAGGCAGCTGGAAAAGTTGGGTTTGCCCACGCTTGGATAGGCTTGAAATCTTCCTTAGCATCCACTTTCTTACTTAACTTGCCACGGCAATGGCTCTATCTTTTAACTATGGGGGTAAAAAAAAGGGGGGAAAAAAAAAAAAAAAAAAAAAAAAAGAAAGAAAAAGAAAAAAAAAAGCAGTAAAATTAAAGGTCATAAAAGAAGTGTGGAATGATAATTGGAATTATTCAGGTAATGGATTAAAACTATTACAAGTCCCATGATCTAAATCTGAATGGTGGGGGAGGGGGAAGAGGGGAATAAACTAATAGAACTTGGAATTGATTTTCAAAGAATACTAAAAATTATTACCAGTAAAATTTACACGCGCTGTATATCATGCTCACTGCTGCCTTATTTGTAACAGAAATATCCAATTCCAAAATGAATTGGGCTGTGCTAAAACTAACTCTTGCTGATGGTGGCAAGTTGTTAATTAAATGACACTTTTGTGCTGTTCATTTTGAAAGTCTCTGGAAAGATAACCTGAAGTTCTCAGCTTCTGAAATGAGTGGGGAGAGGTGAGCAAGCACAGAGTTTTATAGACTCCAGGGGAAGGAAAAAAAAAAATATTCCCCTCAGGGATATGCTCGCCAGGATAGGATTTTATCACACAGCCAACACCGAGCAGGGGTTGGATGCTTAGAAGGGAAATAAATGGAGGTACTAGGGATGGTGTTCACAATTCAGAATCGCGTGGTCTTCTCTCAGAGGAAGTTATGTTGGTGGAAGAGCTATTTTGTGAGTAGATCACAGAGGCTTCTGAGTGCCCATCGACCACAAAGGCTTGGTTTTCCAGTGAACTGTGGGATGCGATATTCTCCCGAAATTCCACAGGGACTATATATATACATAATGCTACACATATATATAAAGCCTTGGTTGGAGGAAGGTCTAGGTGTCCTGGTGCCCAAACCACCTCCTGTATCAGTTAAGTGCATTACACCTTGGATTACTTCTTCTCTGCTTTCCAGTGCGCATCTCTGTTCGACTTGATGAATCCGTGACTTCATGAGTATGAGTGCTACTGATGATCCTCATCTGTTCACTCTCATGGTGGGGCTGAGTAGTAAGTTTCACAGAGGAGACTCAGAAGAAAGAGGGACAAGTCAAACATAAAACCTGGCTCAGAAGCAACTTAAGCCTCTCTCCAAAGTGTTAGCTTAGCACCCCAAATCTCTCCACAGCGTTTTAGTACGCTTCCAGCCCTAACTGTTGTTCACACCCTTCCACTGACCTCAGAAGGACTCTTTTATGGCCAAAATAATCTGAACTCTTATGAGAATCACTTATAGGGATGGCTGTAGCCTTTGTTTCCACACATGTAGCCTCCAAAGGCTTCCCTTATATTTGGATGCAAATCAGAACAGGAGGTGCCAAAACCACTTTCGCCATAAAGCACCATGAGGCCAGTGAAACCATGTCCATCTCTGCCAGAAGATATACTAGCCCAAAGAACATTCTGACTCCCCGTCAGCAGTTGAAATCCAGCCCCATGCATGTAGTGAGGGGAAGCTATTGCCTTTCAGATATCCCTCCTCCCATTCCAGTTGCCACACTGGGACGCAGTAACTGGCTGTACCAGGTGGTCCTACAACTGTCACCCACCAAAACAGATGCAGCCTGGGGTTTTCTTATAATTTTCATTTTCTTTATGCAGTTCTGCTCCTTGGGTCTCACATGGCTGCCAAACTTTTCATTTACATGCTGATCCTGATGTCCTGCCCCAGCTCTGTTCTCTGCAGAGTTCACAGGGGAGAGTGAAATATAGCCGGAGTGGTTCGGCTTACTCAGGGAGCAGCTCGTTCCTCACTTACAGGCAATATATTTTTCACAGTGGGAATCTGATCTATTTCATTTTACTACCTTTATTTATTTATTTCATACAATGGAGCAGTTTATTTTTTTACTTGTTTTTTATTTGTGCAGGGCAGTGGTTTTAGCAATGGCAGCAAGGACAGGAGGAACTTTCCTATAAGTAAGAGAATCTACCAGGTGGGGCAACTGTCTCTCCATCTTCTATCCCATATACTAGATGATAATACCTCTCTAATTGGTGCTGTCTTTGGCTTTGAATTTACTCGATGGTTTACCATCAGACCTTCCAGATTCCATTTTAGGAAACTACACATGGCAGAGGAAGACAGAATTAGAGGCCACTTAACGCAAATAGGATATAAACAAGTCCAGGGGACCATGCGACTGAAGGTGCTGGGCAAGTTCACCAATGTCATGGTGAGGCCACTCTCTCATATATAAAAATTCAAAGCAATCAAAGTGTTTTCCGATATCTGGAAAAAGGCAAAATGTCACAACCAGCTTAAAGAAAGGCAAAAAGGAGGATCCAGGGAGCTACAGGCCAGTTGTCTTACCCTCAGTCTCTGGAAAGGCTACAGAGCAAATCCTCCTGGAAATTATGGAAACACGAAAGACAAAAGTGTCTAAGAGAAGCCAGAATTAATTTAACAAGGGCAAGTAAAGCATGACCAACATGATTGCCTTCTATAGAGATACGACTATCTCCAAGGAAGGAGAGAGAAGTAGGCGACACTTACCTTGGCTTTAAGAAGGGTTTCAATAGTCTCCCATAATACTCTTGTAGATATATTGGAGAGATATAGACTAGAAAAGCAGACTAAGAGGCAGGTAGAAAATTCACAGGACCATTGCGCTTAAAGCATAGTGGTCAGCTTTATGAAATCCATATGCTGGCCAGTTGGATTCGTCTCCTCTGATTCATTAAATCGTACCTGGATTATCATGTCTAGTGTGGGACTTCCCAGTGCAAGACACGTACATACATGTCCAGTGGAAACCGCCAAGATGGTCAAGGAGATGGAGTACATGATAGACATGGAGAAGCTGGGATAGCTGGTTTTTTCAACCTGAAAAAGAGAAGGTGAAGGCAATATTACTGTCTTCAACCACCAAACAGAAGATTATAGCATAGGTAGGGCCAGACTTTTCTTGTTCATAACAAAAAAAAAATGTGTTAAAACAAGAAAATTTTTATTAGATATTATAAAAAAAAGCCACCTTAAAACGCTAACAAACATTAGAATGGATTCACATGTTGTGGAATCTACAGTTTTGAAGACTTCAAAGCTTAGCTGGATAAGCTCAGAATTGAAGACTCAAAGATGAGCTTTAAGTCAAGCATACAAGATGTTCTTCTAAGATTTCACTCCAGAATAGTAGCAATTTTATCACATCATTGAGACTTTCACTTTCACAGAACTCTGCATCCCAAAAAATGGCATGGTTGCAAAATTTCATCCACTAGGAAAAAAATCCAAAACCAAAATCCAAATGCCAGATACCCAAACAACAACAACAAAAAAACAAACAAAAAACCACAAACAAACAAACAAGCAACCACCACCACCAACAACAACCCCAAACAAAAAAAAAACCACCAAAAAACCCAAGAGAGAGAATATCCAACTTCCTATATCTGTTGCAGTCACACATGGGGGTTTGCACAAAGGGATCTGAACTGCAAAAGTTAAAGGAACCAGTTTCAAAGGTTATCCAAGGTCCAGAACACATTCAGGATGGATAAAACATTCTGGCTAGTGGCCAGAGAACATTGGAGGGTTTTGTCCCAAATGTTTTCAGCTCTCTCAGAAAGAAAATAGGTAAGAAAGTGTCTGTGGGGTGATCAAATACCTGACGCTGTGCTATCCCAGGCATCATCTACCAGTTGCGTATCTAAGGGAGGAACAATCCCTCTGTACTTCTCCAGCTTCAAGAAGTAACCAACCAGTTTGAGTTTGGCTCAGGCCACGCAGCTGTAGGTGTCTACAGAATTGAGCCTCAACATGTCAAAGAAAGCTGTCTTTATAATTAATGATGAGATATAGGCATTTTTAAGGAGTGAGTCACCTGACCTTTTTTATAAATCTGCTTCAGGATCAGATGAATCATGTCCTGAACTCCACTGTCTGTGTTGACTAGCTCTGCATTTACTGACTCAATTTATTCCCCATTTGTTTTGACAAAGATGTTTATTTAATCAAATGTATTCCAAGCCAGGAAATGTAAGAAATTACCTCTTTATACCTCCCATTTTATGCTCTTACCCTAACTGTTCATGATCATTAGCTGTCACAGACGGGGTAGTTGGGCTGCTGGACACACTGATCCACTGGAGCTGGTCTTACAGGTCTCTTTAAATGATATCTTTCTCCAAGTCCTCCACACGTAGAGGTTAGAAATCTGACATTATGCCAGTGGAGTGTGACTGGAGGAGAGATAATGCCAGCTTTGTACAGAAGCAGAGACAAGTATCCCAGTTTCCATTTCCACAATTGCCCTCTATCAATGCAAATCAAAAGGAGAAACGGATTCACAACAGCTTATCTATTTCCAACAACAGCTTATCCAACATTTCCAACAATCCCTGTAGATTTCTCATGTGGTGATCACACATTCACTAAACCGTCTCTTCTTGTTATTCCCAATGACATGAGCATAGCAAGGCACCTACCCTGGAATGCTTTACTCTAATTAGGATAAATCCTCTGGGAATTTCCTACCCACTGTCTTTAGAGAATCTGAGCCTAAAGGTCCCAGATGTTGGCAGCAGGAACATGGGATCTTCCACCATATGGAAGAATCCCATGTGGGAATACCAACTTCAGCTCACCCTGCAGGTCTGCTTTAATCTCCAAAGTAGGAATGGAAAGATCTTAGTGCACTTTCTAATGGTCACAACTCTTCAACCTTCAGATGTCTTCCTCCTTCCCATGACTTCCCTGGGCTGCATCCCCAGCAGCGTGGCCAGCAGGCCTTGTAAGATCCCGCCCGGTACTACGTCCAGCTTTGGAGTCCTCAACCCAAGAAGGACATGGACATGTTGGAGTGAGTCCAGAGGAGGGCCACAAAGATGATCAGAGGGCTGGAGCACCTCTGCTATGAAGACAGGCGAGAGAGTTGGGGTTGTTCAGCATGGAGAAGAGAAGGCTCCAGGAGACCTTATAGACATCTACCAGTATGTGAAGGGGGCCTGCAAGAAAGCCGGAGAGCGACTTTTTACAAGGGCGCGTAGTGATAGGACAAAGGGGAATGGCTATAAGCTTGTAGTGAGCAGGTTTAGCTTCGATATTAGGCAGAAATTTTTTCACTCTGAGGGTGGTGAGGCACTGGAACGGGTTGCCCAGAGAAGCTGTGGACGCCCCATCCCTAGGGGTGTTCAAGGCCAGGCTGGATGGGGCTTTGAGCCACCTGCTGTAGTGGCAGGTGGGTTGGAACTCGATGATCTTCAAGGTCCCTTTCAACCTAAATCATTCTGTGATTCTATGACACACACTCCTTGACTGAACAGCCAAAGAGCAAAGGGAGTCCAGAAGCTGCTGGGACCCAGCTCAGAGCTGAAGACTCCTTGGGCAGTGGGTCTGGGAAGGAAAAAGGGGGCAGGTTCACTCATCAATAGGCCACATTATGATTATTCTGTGGCCAGAACCAGTCCAGCCTGTTTGATGAGAGCCCCACGCACAGAAGTGTGGGGTGGGGGAAATAAAGACACCATAAAATGCACCACATTATGAGTGGCAAGCAGCAGGAGCTGGACGCAAAGGGGTAAAAGGAATTATAGCATGAAAAATTGCTTTCTTTGATAGAATTATAAAATTATTGGGTGAAAGGAAATTTGCAGATTTAATATGCCAGTTAATGATGTGGCATTTGAAACAGTCTCTCACAAAGTACTGCTCATGATATTAATTTATATTGTCTCTGAGAGGACTGCTGAGCTTAAAATTGGTAGATGCATAGAAAACAAAGAATAACCTTTATCCAGGCTAGCGTATACCCACAGAAATCTCTCAATAAATTTTAGTTTTTGTAAAAAGCATTAATAAAGTTTTTATTAAGTACTACAGAACAGTGGTTTGTTTTGCCTCTTTTTTTTTTTTTTTTTTTTAACCAGAACACAGAAAAATCAAGGTCTTCAGAATCGAAAGTAATTCAGTGTACACAGTGTCTGCAACATTTACCCTCTCCTAACTGAGGCAACAGTTACAGCACAAGACTGATCGAGAGCCCCTTCTCTGGTCCCATTAGCTCTAGTGACTGAATGAGATGCCACACACATCTCATGGTGGCTGAGGTGAGCAAAATTTCTCATTTGTCGTTTCCTGAGAAATCACAGGGTACTGAAACCTCTATTTTTCCACACACAGACTCAACTCCAGGCTGGTCAGCAGGTCAGCCAACCATACACTCCACTTCTCAGTATAGATATATTCCTGTGGCTACAGGTAACACTGTACCCACATGAAAGTTAATAAATATGTCCTAAAAACTCCTTCGTGCAGAAGGGCACTCTTGTTAACCCTCCTTTACCAAAGGAGAAATAGTTCAAAGAACATAAGTCCCCTGTGCAAACACATCCAGAAGATAGATGAGAGTGAGATGGACAAAGCCCAGATCTCCAGAATCCAAATCCAGTGCCTTAATAGCAGTGTGTCCTACTTTGGGATATAAGGTACGTGTGAGTCACAAAGAGGTGTCACTTGGATCGCAGTGTGGATCAATGTCAGATCAATCTGCTTAACAGCCTTATTAGCAATATGGGAGAA
The DNA here is from genome assembly GCF_000708025.1 of Charadrius vociferus. Classification (NCBI taxonomy): domain Eukaryota; kingdom Metazoa; phylum Chordata; class Aves; order Charadriiformes; family Charadriidae; genus Charadrius; species Charadrius vociferus. The sequence continues at coordinate 167,745 of NW_009647760.1, read as the reverse complement.
AGCGGTCGGAGAATCCTAATGACTATTGCGGATTGGAGATTGGTACAGAAATCAGTTAGGACATCACACACAAGGGAGGAAACAACAACATGGGTTTAACTTCTCAGGGGATAAAGTCATATAAGAAGCTCTGCTACTGGGGAAGGCGTGTGAGAATCATAGAATCATAGAATGGTTTGGGTTGGAAGGGACCTTGAAGATCATCAAGTTCCAACCTCCCTGCCATGGGAGGACACCTCCCACTAGATCGGGTTGCTCAAAGCCCTGTCCAACCTGGCCTTGAACACCTCCAGGGATGGAGCTTCCACAGCTTTTCTGGGCAATCTGGGCTAGTGCATCCTCACCCTCAGAGTGAAAAATTTCTTCCTAATATCTGTTCTAAATCTCCCCTCTTTCACTTTAAACCCATTCCCCCTTGTCCTGTTGCTATTCTCCCTGATAAAGAGTCCCTCCCCATCTTTCCTGTAACCCCTTTAGGTAATGGAAGGGGCTCTAAAGTCTCCCTGGAGCCTTCTCTTCTCCAGGCTGAACAACCCCAACTCTCGCAGCCTGTCCTCACAGCAGAGGTGCTCCAGCCCTGGGACCATCTCCATGGCCTTCTCTGAACTCACTCCAACAGGTCCATGTCTTTCCTATGTTGGGGACTCCAGAGCTGGAAGCACTACTCCAGGTGGCGTATCACTAGAGCAGAGTACAGGGGAAGAATCACCTCCCTGGTGCTCTGCACAAGCATTACAGGTGATTTGTTGAGCTCAAGTAAAAAAAAGACCCATGGTGAAGGGCCCAGCTTGAGCGTCCCTGCAGAGCATCACCAGAACCTCCATTTAGAGGAGGCAGAGATGGCAGTCCAGGGAAGACTGCAGAGCCGGGGGAGTCAGGATCCATCCAAAATACAAGACAGGTTAGGTAACAGTCTATTTTTTATTTTTTTTTTCTCAGTGACACAGGATTGTCAAAGTCAGTGCTATTGCACTAGATGTTTGGTAATACACAAGATACCTTACCTGAAAATGCTGATTAGAAACTCAAAAGCAGTGTAATAACTTGTGATGAAAAGGGAAAATGATAACAACTGAACTGAATAATGATATTTGAAGTGTTGAGAAGCCATACGGGAAAACCTGAGGACATCAATTAAAAGGCCATAAACTTTGGGACAGAAACTAAAAAATAACAATGATATGGCGCCCAGTGCTAGATAGAGATGTTCTGCTTAGAATGTCTAAGAAAAAGTGTACAGTGATGATTTCTGTTTATTCCTTTGGAATTACAATGACGTGGAAAAATTAATATCACCTTTGGGTGTCAATGCCTTTTTCAGTCATTCAGAAACCAAGAGCATTGTAACTTGTAGAAATACATCCAATATTAAGGCTGAGTGACTGAAATTCTGAAAGACAGGTGAAACGTCTTCCTTACATTTTGGGGTTAGCTTTTGAGAAATCTTCAAATGTGAGAGTAAATATGGAATGAGTGGAAGTGTGGATGCCATGTCTACTGAACTGGAATTAAACTGGTGTTTCAAAGCTTCTTGGTGCGTTCTTCTGCCTTTACTACAGAGCAGCAGACCTTCCCAAAGAATTTGATTCAGTAATGACAACAAAATTAGCAGCTGGAGGTATTGGTAGAGCATATGGCAAATAAATTAAAGAGCTAAATTATTAACAACTAGTCCTCAGTGAGGAAAAAAAGGTATTTCTAGTGGGATACAGAGGGGTGATTTTGATGTCTGATCTACTCAGCACGTGCACTGCCAACAACAGCATTACTTAAAATGTGTGGCTGGATTCAGTGAATTGATAAATCAAGAAGGGCATGCCCATTCCTGCAGAGAGCTAACTTCATCACTGGAGGAACCAATGACCATGAGTTTCCAATGCAATGCTGTGTCAAAAAAACATAATTCCTTGCTTTGACAGAGTAGTAAATATGAATAAAACTTTTAATGGTGTCTCCTGTTCCTCTCTTCCTCCTCTTTTTAAAATTTTATATTAATTTTATTTTTTTGTCAGCAGGGGAAAAGGAATGCAGAAAAGCAGAAATTGGGAAAGGACAGAAAAATTGCAAATTGAATGCTGTCGGATATTTTTAAAGGCTTCCCTACATATCACTAAAAACAGGACAATTGGAAAATTACAAACAATGTTTTTTTATTATTTGTTTGAGGTAAAAAGTAATTTTTATCTAAAAGAAAACTTTAAAAGAAAATATTTCAAATAGTTCTACTTAGGACTTTGGAAGCAAGACTGAACTTAATGCCAAAGAAGGCTCTGTAAAGAGTAAATGAGGCCCCAAAAGACTTTGTAATTGCCCCATTAGCTGTCTTTCATCTTTTACATCTATGACACAATCAACACAGGCACCGTGAGAGTCTGTGAAAAAGGGTTTTCACTCCTCTGCAGAATGACGCTACCAACTAGCTATAGTACAAGCTATCCAATTTGCACTGAACTCTCCCAGCTCAGTTAATTTCTGCTGCAATGGGACCAACAGCAGCCTCAAAGGAATTTATCATTTCTTTCCTTCCATCCAGAAAAATACAGGAACGAAGGGCATAGTCACTGCCAAAGAGTTGCACGGTTGTCATTTAAACTGTAATTCACCCAGAGCCGATGGAGAAGCATCAGCCTTGTTGGGCCTGGAGTTGCAGGATTAATGGAGCTGAAGTGGAGCAGAAGCTTTTTACATGCAATTCAGGAAATGTCTAGACTTTGTGAAAAACCCGTTAAATTAGAGTGGCAGGATGTTGGGAACAGGGAAGCTCTTCTTGCTCTTGGCAAAGAGGATCGGTTGGTGGAGGGCGGGGGAAGCAGTAGAATTGATTGCTGGGGGGTGTCTGGTTGTTGCTGTTTGGAGAGTGATGGAGTAGTTGGCAAGGTGAAGCATTATCTGACTCTGGACTCTCGTCTCTAAATAAAGGTGGGGCATAGCTAGAAGGGAAATAATTCTGTGGCATTTCATACAAAATTGTAGCCCTACGGCAAAGCTGTTGTTGACCCCAGCAACAGCTGAGGAGGGAGAAGAAAGGACTGGTAAGGTTGATCGGTCAGAGATATCATTTTAGGGTCTCCTTTCATCCATCCCGCTTTACCTTGATTTCTGTCCAAGCTTTGCCCAGCTGAGGCTTTCTAAAAAGCACAAGAAAAGCAAGTCATGCCAGTTAGACTAAGGTACCCACAACCACGGTTGCCCCACGGAATCTGGTGGTGGTCTTTACAACTCTGTTTAAGACAGCATGCGTAGTTACCTTCCAACTGGCCAAGAGTTCCCACTATTTCAGCCTCTGCTTGTTACTTGAAATTCTTTGCTGTTTCCTCTCGTCCCTGCTTAGTTCCCAGACTTGTGTTATTATCTTGGTTCCTGTGCTAGCTCCAAATCTTCAGTTTATCAGAACTAATTGCATCAGACAATTACAGTTGTTTTCCCAAGACAGAGTAATGGGTCTTGTGAGCAGGAGAGAAGCAGCAGAAGTTCCATGCTACCATTAGAAACACTCTGGTCACTGTTTCACGAGTTTTCCTAAGCAAGATAAGGAAGCATGGTTAAGATGAATGTGAAAAAGTGGGTGATGCAGAGTGATGATGGGTGTCACGCTGTCAAAATGAATGCATGCATCTAGTAGGAACCTGCAGGAGCCTGCTCAGATATACCTGGAGGAGCATAGCTTATAAGACAGGTACTCATCTTTGCCCAAGGCCACCAATTCACTTTTTTCAGCTGGAGCACTGTCTCTCACTCAGCCATGGTTCTGAGAATCATGCTTCAAAAAATGGGAAGTGCTGGTGAAAGCTGGTTAGGGGAGAGCAGAGAGAAGAGTGAAGTTCCAGAAAGAGGGCTTCATGGTGTCTTGGCCGTGCAATGCTTGGTACTTTAACAGTGTTTTCTGGGTGTGAAAACACCAGTGTTCCATACCCTCCATAAAGAGCTCAGCCTTGCTTTAAGAAGGAAGGTTTTATGTCAAAAAGAGTTTAATCCAGACATTTTTGGGCCTTTCAAAGGTGGTTTTCCACCTGTGGCTCACAGGACATCACCAAGGGAAGACCCTACAGAAATGGTTTTAGAATCAAGGAGATGAGGGAGATCCTGGGATCTCAGGTCTCCAGCCTCAGAAACTCTGCTCTTCAGGTTTGGTTCTGCACAGAAAACAGGAGAGGCAAGATTAAGCCTAAGAAAGGCTATCTATCTTGCAGTCCTATATTCTCAAACATATTTAACTGAATATTTAACCAGCACACATTCTTCCCCAGGGCAACAGACCTGAAACTGCAAGTAAAGAGGCCAACTAATTAAGTAGAAGCTTTCCAGGAAAAAAAAAAAAAAAAAAGTGATAATTCCTCTGACGCAGGGCACAAATTTTTGGGATGAAGCAGGGATGACCCTGTAGTTGTCATGCCTCCTGTCTCCGGGGGATGGAAAATGAAGTGAGGTAGAAGATGGGGGTGGGAGTTTCTGTGGAGCTTAAAACCAAGCGAAAGATGCCATTATACTCATATCAGCTGGTTTGCACAATTAGCGCTCTGGCTGGGGATGGGAGCCAAAGAAATGCAGAGATTCAGGCTGGCAATCATAGGGAGGGAAGAGTTTGAGGGCCTGAGAGACCCACATAGTCTGATCTGCCAAAGCAAATCGGTCATTTCCTAAATCTTTTATATAAAACACGAGGGACTGGGCCTCTTCTTCACCACCTGCTCTCATTCTGTCACTGCTCTTTTAATTTTCTTTATCTATAACATTAATAATCCTAAAGGTATTTTTAGTGGGTTCCCTAGGAGATATATCTCTTCCAGCCTGTGTTTCCTTGAATACCAATAGTTCAATATCCTGATATCATGATTACCTGCTAAAAATGATTTAACCTTTTTTTTTATATAAAGAGTTTCCCACTAAAAATATCCAATAAAATTTGTTTTCCAAATTACCTCCATCCTGTGAAAGTGTCTGTGAGAGAAAATAGTTATTAAAATGTCATTTGTTGCTGCTAAATTTTTGAATTAACTGCAAGTTTAATGAGAATTACTGCTCCAGACAATCTCATATGAGATCTTCCAAACTTTTATCTGTTGATATTTGCCAGCTACAATCATCTTTCATAAATCAGAATGCAGAACTATTCAGTAGTTTTAAGTGGGAAAGCTCATTTGCTTGTTTGTTTTTTTTTTTTTAAAAAAAAAAAAAAAGTAAAGAAAAGCCTCTTTTTATTGAATAGGCATTTATTCAGCAAAGTGTCCAAACCTCTGCTGTTCCTGATCGTTTTCTCATCATGACTAATTGAACAACATCACATTAGGTACATATTTCATCATATTGCTGCTACCTACTTTATACCAGATACATCCATGACACCTATCCCTCGTTAACACAGCGCTCACAAGTGGGCACACTCATCTGACTTTGGTCCCTTAAGCATCTTTGAGCCCATGACAGCACTGCAGCACTTTGCCCATGGCCGCGCATTTTCTTAATAGCCTCGTGTACGATGCCGTCTCAAAGCTTTTTTGGCAGATCCAAATAAACCCCTCAGGACTTCATCTCACAGCCCTTTACAATGGATCCTCGTTGATTATTGAGATATGATTTTCCCCTCCAGAGGACACTCCGCATTGCTTATTTTCTCTATTGCACCACTGCAACCAATTTTCCTTCGACGGAAATCACACCTTTCTGGGCAGCCTGTCCCAGGCTCATTTGGTACCTTTATAAAGCTACACCTTGGTACCACAGGTGCGTGTTTCTATGCCAGAACAGCTATAATTAGTAATTCCAGGAGCAAACTGGAATCTAGAAATATTCTTCCAGTACACTCTGCACACAAAAAAAAAAAAAAAAAAAAAAAGTATTGCATCACATTGCTGTTATATTAATTCATTGCATTCAGACTGCGGTAGCATCCAGACACTATATCAACATGCTGCTAAAGGACAAACCCTTCCCCAAAGAGCTTAATACCATACCAGTTTTATCATATTGCTGAGCATCAATTATGCTCCAGCTGCTCCCTCCACAAAGGTAATAACTATGTTCTTTCCAGACAGGGTCTCGGGCAACTTTCTCATATTGGAAATAAAAGGTTTATAGAAGACTGATGTGATCCCAGATTACCACGGGACTGGGGAAGCACTGACCTCGCACTTTTAGGATTTGGCATAAAGAGGAGGGTGAAATAGCACCAAAACTTGTTCTCCAGGGAAAACCTCTTTGCTCGTCCCTCAACCTCCTTCAAGAAAACTTTCTTCACCTGATAGTTCCTGGGCAGGCAAAGACTTTCAGGAGAAGAAAGAGGGGACAGGTAGAGCAGGAGAAGATAAGACAACAGTGATATCAAATGAAGCTACAAGGTGCTGCCAGCCCTGCATAATCAATGTCCTAAATCAGCCCAAACATTCTGTCAGTTTAGAAAAAGCAGCACTTTCAGGAGGCCCTTTGTTTGCCTACTGCTCGGCCAGGGAGAAACTTGACAGTTTGGAGCAGTAGCTCAAACTAACAAGTGTCTGTGTCCTCACTCTGCAGAAGGGGCGACAAGCAGGCAGCGAATTTATGCGCTAGTGAAAATCACCGTATTATTTTCAGCAGTAAATTAAACTCAGCACTCACACACTTTGGCTCACAAGCATCAATGCATGCTTACATGTAAGACCACATGCATACTGATACTGAAATGTTTGCATAAGAACATGTATAAGCCCCAAAAAATGCAGTCACAAGGTCATGTACAGGTAAGGATAAATCCCTGAGTAAAGGTACCAACCAGTAATGCAGAATCTTGGACAACCGCTGTGGGGAAAGATCTTTTTCTAACAGTAATAACCGAGTCAATGACTTCCTCAAAATAGGAGATTCATTCAAACATGGGGATGCTTCTTTCAAGAAAGTTGTTATTTATTTATTTATTCTAATAACTGGTCAGACTCATTCCTTCACATGTCTATTAATTACAGATTTGCTAGCCTAGAAACATGCCGATGCTCATCTATGGACAACACTGGCTGAGACAACTCCTTCAACCCACATAATGAAAATAACTGTTTTTTTTTTTTTTTTTTTAAAGAAACATAAGGCTCAGATCTGTGGTCCCTTCAATATGTTCCCACCTGTCAGCTGGGCTGTGGTAACTATCAGTCTGTATGCTTTCTGCGCCCACTGCGGCTCAAGCTAAATCAAAGTAAATCCCAGCGGTATTGGGCTAAGAGCACACTCAAAAACAGTTACTGCAGCTGCGCTTGCAGGCTGACTGCTCCCCTGGGGTGTCAGGACCAGCCCTACTCCAGGACCTCAGCTATCTCGGTGGATACATGCTCATATAGAGCTATAGGAGATGCTGAAATGTGGCTCGGTAAAGGAATCGGTAATTCCTAATTGTACCATTATCTTCACCAGCACTCAGTTCATTCGATGACACCAAAACAGCTAAAATGAGTTGGTAGCTGCAGAAGGACATATTCGCATCAACATCCTCGCTTTAACTGCATTTTTTTGTTGGTTTGCACCAAAAAAAGCTTGCCTACATATGGTAGAGATCATCCCAATGATTTATCTGAGTCATTGATTTCCCAGTTCCACAGCTGATGAAGATATGGGGAGGAAGTTCATGTAAGCATCAGGAAGAGGCAAATTGGGTTTTCATGGCCCCATGCTACTTTATCCAATTAGGCATTCCCATGTGAGGGCATCCCACTGGGGTCTCACCCTTGGATTCACTCTTCTTAATGACATTCAATCATTTTGTGCTGAAGACAGTCATTTTCATAGTTGCTTGCACAATAAATTCACAGAGTTACATGCTCACTGGTTCTCTAATTATACCCCATTCCTGCAAAACAAAATGATTAAACTGAGTTTCTACTGAAAAAAAAAAAAAAGTCGTGAGTCAGCAGTTTTATTTTACTGACAAAGTTTGAGTGTATTTGGGTTTGTTTGATATTTTCATTTGCAAATTGGAAGCTCACTGTATTTAAGGTTAAAATGTAGAAAATTATTGGGACAGAGGATAATTGCCTATTGAGTTTGCGGGATAGTCTGTATTCCACTCCTGGCTTAAAATTATCTCAGTGACCTTGGGAAAGTTAATCTGCATCGAGTTTGAAGTTTGTGATACCGAGCTACGGAGGGGTAGCAGGACCCATTTGGACTACATGAGTTTCAGACCTGGAGGCCACATAGCTCCCACAGAAAAAAAAAAGAAAAAAATCACTCAGTAGACAACTGGTAGATGATGGAACATGAACTATTCATCTGTATTTAGGTTAGTCCAATCACACACCTCAACATAATCTAAACCCCGTAAATTTTCATGTTTGCGAGTTTACTAGAGAAGTTAATCTGGGAAGCTCCGGAGGAGGTGGTGGAAACCATCAGACCTATGATCACAGTGATCAGGGTTCCTATTATTTTAGGTATCCTGTGCTGAGTATTGCAACCACCTGTTGGTTCAGAGGTTTTCTGAGCATCTTTGTTTGTCACGCATCATTGATATTGCGCTTACTTCTCTGTTTCTGCAGTGTGTGATACCAGTTGAGGATGTAATTCTGAGTGTAAAGGCACTGGAATCAGTCATTCCAGGTGCTGGCTGTGCCAACTAGTTGCAAGACATAAGACAAACATGGTTCAGAGGTTAAATCCAGTTGAACGTGGAAAAAAAAATAAAAATCCAAGGGACGGGTATAAACAATAAAGCTTCATTAGCAGGGGTCTCCTAGCCTTCCTAATACGTTCCCCAGTGCCATTCCACCCTTCTGTAAATGGCCCCAAAGCCTTCCAACACTGCCAGCTACAGGAGCTTCAAGATCTAAAACAGCATTGCTACATCCAGAACAAGTTCAATAGGAAGGGAGGAACATACCCCTATGGCCATGCTATGGTCACTCAACCAGCCCTTACTTTTGCCCGTATGTCATGCAGGGGAACATTTTCCATTAATTATTTGAGCACACCATCAAGAAACCAGGAAAAAAGAAGATGGATACTTAACTTATAAGTCTTCCCTGCTTAAACATGTGATAGTCCTTCCTTTCCAGCATGAAAATTCTGATTAAAAACACCTTTGCAATCAAAATCAGAGGATTTTCTAGACACAAGCTACACATGCTGACACAATTTCTATTGCAGCTCAGGAAGGCATTTCCAAAATATCTTTAAGTTAACTCACTTGGGTACAGCCAGGAGTGTGTCTCTGGTAGCAAGGAGCTCAGTGTGGGTTTCATCACCTAAGATCAATTAAGTTTTCCCAGCAAGTGTCACTGCATCCATTGCAGTTTCCGTATCTGAGCAAGCCACTTTGGCACACTCCTCTACGACGGCAGCAGTGTAGACTTGTCCTGAGGTGGGATTCATCTCACTTGACATAGGGGATAAGTTTTGTCTGATCAAATAAAGATGGAGATGAGATGACTAATGTCCTAAGAACCCCTGGCTCTACTGACTCACTCTTCCTTGACCGTAAAGGGAGCCAGCAGTGATGGCCTCTGATATTGGTACTTTCAGTATATTGCTTACTCATGCAAATCCTGCCCTCAGCAAGCCCACTTAACCCATCTTCTTTTCACACCCACACAGAATATATCTGTCCTTACGCAACCATTTAGCTTCTCTCAACCTTGGCAAAGACATGCTTTCCCATGGTTATTATGGTAGACATTAATGAGGGAAAAAATCCAGCTCCTACTCCTGCTGTCAGGGTATTTCATAACTTAGAAGGGTCCCCATGAGTTGAGGTCATGCTCTTTAACCTTGTTGTGAGGCATGGCAGCTTACACCATGTAGTGGCTGGGAGAGTTTTGTTTGAACAATTTATATTCACAGCCATGTTGTATTGACTCGGTGAGTATAGACCAAGACCAATAATCCTCATCTAACCCAGGTAAACAGAGCTGCATCTCGCAGGTAAAGCAGTAGGACTTGGTCTTCTGGGAGGGCAGTAGATGTGTCTGCACAGCCTACGGTGCCAAATAACCTTCACCTTGAGCTGAAGTCGCCAGCAATTGCAATGGCAAGATGGTTTTCATGTCTCCTCTGCGTTTCATGGCAGATCCCCTCCCTAAATGTCAGACTTACAGCCCCTTCCTTTTTAAAACCCTACCAGAAAGCTCTTTAGTCCTCATGGGCATATCAATAAATGAACAAAGTTAATTGTGATCGTTACTGTGTGGATAGAGGATCTACACCATCACTGTTTGTTTCCTACCGCTGGCTTCTGTCACCACCCATCCCTCATCTTTGTTGCCTGTCGACATTGTAAATTCTTCTCAGCACAGAACTTGCTCTCTAATTTGTCTGTTAAATGTCTAGTCTACAAATTAGTCCCAGCCATCCTCATTAACAATAGCTTGTACTTATTCCTTCATAAACTGATGGATGGAAAGCTCTATAAAAGTGCAAAAAAATATTATTTCCCCCAAGAGGAGGGTTTGCAATGTCATTGCTCAAAGCAAGCCAGCAGACTTTTCCATCTAACAGAAATCCACGACAGCACAACTCTGTCGCCAGAAGCATATCTTGTTTTCCTCTGTCTTTTTTTTTTTAATTTTACTTTATCTTCTGATTGATTCGCTTATGAAATTAAAGGAGATTATGATTTTAACTCTTTGGTTTTAGAGCCATGAGCAACAATAGCTACTAGTACTGCCATCTGCAAATTGCAAGAGACATAAAACCCTGTAAAAGAAAGGAAAAATAAGCATTTTCCACTTACCAGTATATTTCAGCAGAAGATTAATTTGCTGTCTGACACTTGATGCTTATTGTTTGCAAACTCCATATCTGCGACTGCATATCAAGCTGAAAAGCATCATCTAGTCAAAGAGGGGATAATCTAAGAAGAAAGAATTCCCATATGTCTTCCTTTCAGGTTATCCATGTACATCCATGCTAAAATTGTCGTAAGAACAGAGGTCCACTAAACTGGGACACATCTGTGTCTGTAACAGCCTCCTCAGAAAAACTGTGATTTGCTGACCATATGTCAGTTGAGACAAAGAAGTGTCGATGCCATTGGACAAAGACTCAAGACAACACCCAGACCTTCAGTAAAGCTCTGCCAACTCATATTCCAGAAAGTCACATTTAAGTGGGAAAAGAAGAGAAAGTCTAAATGGGGGAGCAAGGGAAAAGGAGATCCTTTGGGTCACAACATGCCTGATTTTTAATGTGTGATGGCTAAGGCGAGAAGTTGACATAGTGGTCCAGGAAATTCTTCTACCCCACCTTCACATATATGTAAGTTGCTATTAAAAGCGTAAACCAGAAGCAACAGCCTTAGAATCATAGAATGGTTTAGGTTGGAAAGGACCTTGAAGATCATTGAGTTCTAACCCCCCTGCCATAGACAGGGACAGCTCCCACGAGACCAAGTTGCCCAAGGCCACGTCCAGCCTGGCCTTGAGTACACTGCCGAAAAAAAAGTACAATTTTAAAATCTAGACTTGTTTGAACTCTATTAAATCTTTGCTTCACTGGCTCTAAGCCTGTCCAAGCCAACCTGAATGATTATTGTTATTATTAACAGAGTGCAAAGTGAGAAAAGAGAGGGTTTTTTTTTAATTTAAATAGGTTATTCTTCCCATGGCTGGCTGTGCTGCAGAGGCCTGGCAATGGTTCATATTACAGGCATTAACGATTCCTTAGAGCTTTTCATGGAAGAAGCTTATTTTGACATTCTCATCAACTCTTCTTTCCCCTATTTATTGTCCAAAGATTGGATGATGTCCTCTCATAGCAATAATTTCATTTTTAGAAGCTATCTACGCAGTTCTATCTTTGTGATAGGACTTTTCTATGGTATTTCTGTTTCCTGCTGTTTACCAAATAAGTAATTTTTGTGGTTTCAATTAGACTTTTCTCTCATTTCCTATGTAGTAGAGAAGAGTAAGGTGTGACAGTATAAATCTGCAAGAAACCAGCATGAAAAACTTAAATCAAAGGACATTGAAATAAAAATACTGGGTCTGATAAAAAAAAAATAAAATCAGCCCTTGTGCCGACTGAGAGTGGTTACAGAGAAGTACAAACAGAAGGTAGGGAGACACCGATACTGGCCAGGATCTTAATGATCCTCAATGGATTTTTTTCCATTATTTTTTTCATAGAAACAGCACCGTCCTGTGGCAAGGGGTACCACAGCTCAACCACATGTTGCCAGTGAAGAACCTACCCCATTCCCTGTCACTGCCTCCACATCCATCATGGTTTCATCCTGACAAATTCCCTCCCCAAAATGACTCTTTCTGAGACTGAAGTGTGAACATCTGTTTAACCCTTTCCTGTCCCACTGCAGCTCTTCCTTACCATCCTCCTGTCATCTTCTCTGAGCCTTTTCCAGGGATGCTAGAGTCTTTTGAGAGGGGAGGACAAGAACCACACACTCTATTCAAGATGCAGGTCCAAAATGCATTTGTTCAGTGGTATTACAATGATTTCTGTTTGGCTTTCTATTCCCTCCTTAATAATCCTTAACATTCAATTTCCTTTTTTGATTGCTATAGAGCAATGAGCTCATAATTTCATTCAACTGTCCATTATAAGCCCCAAATGTCATTCCTCAGTAGCAATAATCAGCTCAGAGCCCATCACTGTGCACGCAGAGGCAGAACTGTTGTTTTTCTTTGTGTGCAACACTCGTATTTAATGCCACTGAATTTCACCTGATGTTTTATTGCCCAGCCATCCAGCACAGTAAGATAATGCCAAAACTCTTCATGGACGGTGTCAGGAAGCCACAAGCACAGAGATGATCCACAAGGGAAGGTGAGCCAAAACCCAAGGGCAAGAGTGAGGCGGAGAGAGACTTCACCAGCAAGGTGTAGTAATTTCCCTATATATGAGATTTTCCGTGTAAAATTCACTGCCCCTTCACTGCTCCCTTAGGGGGAGAGCTGAAGTTTGATCCTTTCTGGTCCAAAAACACCACTCTTCCTATTTTTTTCGATAGTGCAGCCTTATTTAAAGATAGGTGTTGGAACCTTGCAGTCTAATCGAGCAGTTTACAGCCTGGCCAGCTGACAGCGATAAAGCAATACTGTCATTTTGCAGCTCGTTTAAATGGGAAGTGTCTGATGTACCAGATCACCTCCTGTGTTTCTGCTAAAATATCTTAGAAGCTGCTTTTCCTCTCCATATCAGAGAGTGTTACAGAGAAAATCTGAATGTTTGCAACTCATTGCCCCAGACAATTATAAAATCCTTTCATGCAGCCAGATTAAGAGTTTCCTACAAATCTAGTCCCTGCAAATCTAGTCCCTTAACATAGGTGATATTGGGGCTTTTTCAGGCTGGACCCCAGGAGTCCTTGAAGGAAGAACTGTGCATCATGTCTTCTGGTTGATGATGTCACCAGAAGTTTCAATAAAGGCCTCACATGATGGTGGACCTGTCTGCAAGGCTGGTAGGTGAGATAAACACAGATGCCAAAAGCAAGGTACAATCAGGCTTTCCCTCATGATTAGCGGCCGGGACAACAGCCCAAGGGTCCCCAGGAGCTCACCCACAGAGATCTGTGTGGTTGAGTGAGTAAGCGCCACGATTTGAGGGTTGGTTTGCACATCGGTGTGGGCACAGCTATTCCAGTGACACACTGAGAAGCCACGCAGGCTGTGTGACATTGAGGAGACAACTCACTCCTGTCCGGGTGCTGCCGCTCATTTTAATGAACGAGAGCCTCTCCCCAGGTGACAGCTAGTGGATGCTGACAAGGCAGCATGAGCAGAACTGAGGAAACTTTTGTTCTCCTGACCTGTCAAGTGCTTCTCCTCAGATGCTCTTAGTTGATGTCAAAAACTCAGAACATGACTGCATAAACGGGACAAGGTAGCCAAAGGGTGTTGTATTTACTACGCTTGCCCAATGTGAAGGCAAATTACTGGAGATCTCGTGGGAGGTGTCCCTGCCCATGGCAGGAGGGTTGGAACTCGATGATCTTCAAGGTCCCTTCCAATCTAAATCATTCTATGATTCTATGAGATACACATCAGTCAGCTCTTCCAGTCTTTGTGTTGATTGCTTTACTTGGTAGAGGTGTTAACAGATCCCAGCTCCTCTTTTGTGGAGGGATTGCAGGATATCTCCCTGCACAGCAGATCAGTGAAAAGCTTTGGTTAACAGAGCGTGAGGCACACACACGGCAAAAAAAATGGTCAGTGCATCCTCTGTGGAGAAAACATACCTGTGAGATCTGTTTCTATAAAAGACCATACTATCTTCATGCTGTTCCCCCTTTAGTAATAACGCAAAATTCATCCCAGGGGACATAGAAGAACATTGCCCCAGCACCGTTTAAAGGGATTTGGTAGGAGAGGTAGGAAAATTATTCTTATTATAAGGAAGCGCATACAGAGATGGGCATTTAGAAATGTGCTGAAAGCTGGGTTATTACAATGCTGTTACTAATGACTACAATACATCATTTCAACTTGTTGATTTTTCTTTCTTTAATTTCCAGATTATCCGGCTGTTGCTTATCCTCCGCCCATTTGGAGAGTAAACAGAGACATCATGTGCCTGAGATGCAAAAAAAAGTTACTGTCAGCAGCAATTAACTTCTGGGTTTTTTTCTCTCTTTTTCTCAGAAAAGCCAATCTTTCAACTTTACCTTTTGGTTTTACATTTTCAATTTCCTTTTGCAATTTTACCTTTGGAACACCTCAATGATTTACGAAAGTATTATTTCTGTTCTAAAAATGGGGGAAATGGACACAAAGGGTAGTTGACATCATAGAATCATAGAATGGTTTATGTTGGAAAGGACCTTGAAGATCATCGAGTTGCACCCCCCTGCCATAGGCAGGGACACCTCCCACTAGACCAGGTTGCCCAAGGCCACGTCCAGCCTGGCCTTGAACACCTCCAGGGATGGGGCCTCAACGACCTCTCTGGGCAACCTGTTCCAGTGCCTTACAACCCTCAAAGTAAAAAACTTCTTCCTAATGGTTAATCTAAACCTGCCCTCTTCCAGTTTATAGCCATTCCCCCTTGGCCTATCACTACATGTCCTAGTAAAAAGTCCTTCCCCAGCATCTCTTGCATAAAGTCCCAAGAGAAGTCCCTTAGAGGGCTCAGAGAAGAAGTCGCTTCTCTGGAGTCCCATCTCAGAGCATTCAGCACGACCCAAAATGATGGGCTCAGACTAGATTCCAGCAAGAGGGGATTTTCCCCATACTTTACTGAGATCCCAAGCATAGGAAGCTTCTGGCATTGCTATGGGAAATCTGGCTTTTCTTGCCCTTCTCCTAGCTTCTTGGAATAGTCCTGCAATACACTGCCAACCCCAGCTTCAAAAACCGTATGCAGATGACAAAAAGAATATAGGAGAATCTCCCAGAAGAGCCCAGTAGGAGTGAAGGGGTCCTGGCAAGACTGCCCAGAGGCTCTCTGTAAAAAAATACAGAAGATATGGCTCTATCTGCCACTTTTTCCTTCTTTACTTTGGAAGTCACCTCCTTTTGTCATGCTCTCAAAGGCTTTCGCATTTTTGTCAGGGAGCAGCTCTGTTTTGAAAGGGCCATGAATCACATCCATCAATCTTTGAGAGAAAAATAATCAACAGATGGTCATTAAGGATCACGTGGTCCCACTCAGATCAGGAGAGGCAGCAGAAAACGGGCTCTCTTTTCCTCTTGGTTATGCTTCTTTAAGGCGATCAGCCACATCCAGCCTAGAAGGAAACACATGACAACGCCATTGTTTTGTGTATGATACCGAAATCAGTACGTAAAGCTCCAGCCTCAATCAGAGAAGAGTTTTTACCCCTATTAACCAGGAGGAGAAAGAGAACGAGTGTTTTCAGGCCCCGTAAAAGAAATACTAGGTTGCTGAGAACCAAATAGTTTGTTCTCCATACTTGGTATGCAACCTGCAGCTGTTTCTCAACCTGCCATCTTCCATTCCCAATGACAACAAGAACCCACATTCATTTTTAATGCCAACAGGTGTGAGGGAGAAGCCTCAAAATGCAAATTAGACATCTCTTAAGCAGATATTTTCATCTGAGCTTGCAGTGAGCCTTAGAGGTGTCAACTAACCAGTCATCACAGTAAGGGATTGACTCAGACAACGAATGTGAATTCTGACTACTTTTTTTTCTGGGCAGCTTATTTTAAGGCCATAAAATGACGAAGGATGGACTTTGTCTTTGAACCACTATTACTCTCCTTTGATTTATGTCTATAACATGCTGGACCTAACGAAGATAGGAACCCAGAGCACACCAGACCTTGCTCCCTCATTGCCCCTGGAGTCTCCCTGAACTCAAGTTGCTAACGATCACTTTCTGTCCTGGAGAAAGGTGTTTTAGGGGCATTTTTAAGTCAGAGTATACAAGTCTAGTGAAACTGCATTATTCTTCCTGTCAACTAGAAGCCATTTGATGCTCTTATGACAGCTAAAAATTGAACTGTTCAGAAAGTGATGGCGTTTGACGGAAAAACTCTTAGGCAGGTGGAGAGGGATTCGAGGTAAGCATTTTTGTTTGGTTGGTGTTTGGTTGTTTCTTTTTTTTTTTTCTGGGAAAAAGTCACTGCAAATACTAAAATTTTCTCTCAGAAATGTTTCTTCAAAAATCTCTTTTTGGGTGATGTCTAAAGAAAGTTCATAGTCTGGGACACACAGACAAGGTCCGGTAAAATCCTTTCACCGACAAAGTTCTTCCTGTTGGGAGGGGGAACTAATAACATCCCCCCCCCCCCCAAAAAAAAAAAAAAAGAAAATATCAAGCAGGACAGAAAGTGACCTGCAAAATTACTTATTTAGGGGAAGTAATGCATATAAAGGGGTTATTTTTGAGCATTTTATTGGGAATAATCATCTTTTAATTTCCAGCAGATCTTAAAAAATGATTTATGTCCTCCATTTCCATTTACACAGTCCTTCATTTACTCATTGTTTTGTCATCAGAGGAGGGGCATGCTATATTTCTGAGGCAGGGAGGTATGTTGAGAGTTTCTGGGTTTTGTTTCATTTTTTTAATACCTGCGTAAAGACTTGCATGTTTTTTATGCTCTGCCTCACATCTACACAAGCGACAAAGATACTGTCCAAAAGACAGATAACACAACATGAAGCAAAATGCAAAGGATGAGGAGCACTTCCTGGATGCATCGTTGTAACTTGGACATTTGTTTCAGCCAGAGTTTTCCACATGGGTGTGAAAAACCTTCAAGTTGGAAGTATTTCACCCCAACCCGCAACCTGCCCTTCCCACAGCAGTGGGGTGAGCACTCATATTGCAGAGTCCCTCGGGAATCCCTGCAAAAGCAAGTCTCCCAAGTAGTTTTCCCATCATTTTTGTCCTGCTCTTGAGAGTGACGCTTTTGTTTTCTTCGTGTTTTATCTGCTCCCGGT
The DNA here is from genome assembly GCF_000708025.1 of Charadrius vociferus. Taxonomy (NCBI): domain Eukaryota; kingdom Metazoa; phylum Chordata; class Aves; order Charadriiformes; family Charadriidae; genus Charadrius; species Charadrius vociferus. The sequence continues at coordinate 150,423 of NW_009647760.1, read as the reverse complement.
GGCTCTCCATTTCAAAATGTATATTGGATCAGGAAAAAAATTCATTTCAGATAATCACTCCCAGTTCCCAAAGCCCACCTGAATCACCCCAACATCAGTGTCTGTCATGAGTAATGCATGGGATGGAACCACACACAGTCTGTTCAAGACACCGAAACCATGGAAACACTCCTGACGAGAGCTGCTACTTGGGCTAATCATAGGAAAGAGCGTCTGGAGGGCTCTTGTCCACCTCTGTTGCCCAAGGCCAGATCATTACACAACATGAAGGATTTCAGGTGTCAGACTTCACTCCCATAAGATTGCTGAAAGTGTCAGTTAACAGAAAAACTTAAACAAGACCAGAAATTGGCAATTGTGGAGTTTTCTCAGTGAGATCTAAACACTCTGAGCTGGGAGCATGGATCTCAGGTGTGACTCCATGTGACCAAACCACCTTCCCAACCTTTGGCTGCCTTTGGAGGCCAGCCCAGGTGTGGAAGAAGGACAGTTCACTCCAGCTTCCTCCTTCAGTGTGGACAGTGAGATGACCAGGTCTGAGGGCCATACAGCGCAGGGCTGTTGCTTCAGAGCTTAGACACCGTCTACGTTTAAAAGGGCCTTTAAAGGGCTGAGGAAGAAGACAGAGTTTATAATGTCAGCTGTGTCCCGTTACTGTAATCACCCTCTTTAATAAGGTATCCACAGCCCTCCAGAAGCAAGTTAGGCACTAATTTGTTGCTTCTATGAAATTCAACTGCCCTGCAATAAATCCTGTGAAGGTTTACAAGAGAAGCATTAGGAGTTATTGACTTGGTCTACCATCCTTCCCACCACCCCATCTTTGGAAACACTATCCAAGTCTGGGCACTCAAAATTGTCAGCTCTTTTACAAATGATGGCTGGAGGGGCACAGGTCAGGGAAAGACTGTGATAATCTGTAGGCAATGTATATCACAAGGAGAAGGGTATGTGGAAGAGGGGAAGAGCTTGAAGAGCATCAAAAACCAGGTAGACTTTTAGCCTGTCTCCTGTGCCCTGTAGCCTCCCTGTTCATGCATTTTAGCGACAGGAGAAACTCGAATGGGAGACTTTTTCTTTTCACTTTGTTTTCCAGTCATGCTCATGATGGTTGGACCAGTAACAAGAATGGTTTAGATGTGATAACCTACTCCTCAGTGTCTCACTCCACACAGTCTCAAAACCAATTTATTTTTCTATCGTGCCTTCTCCACCCCTCAGCATCAGCTTTTCCATGCTAAGAACAGAATACCCACTCCCACAACACCTGAGAACTCTCCCATCTATTCGGAACTGTTTCCCCAGACCCCCGCTACTTGTGGGGCACATTTAAATAGTACAGAGCAGCCAAAGCATCTAAAATACACGTTCTTTGGCATGGAAGCAGCAGCTAAAATTAGGCAGTAGCCTGAAAGTGTAGAAGGGAGAGAATCTCAGGCTAGTTATCTAGTTATTTTACAGCTTCTTGAGTCACCAGTGTGGAAGCAAGCAGCTGCTGGGCGACACAGAGTGATGCATAGACTGCAGTGGAAAGACACCAGTGCTAATAATAGCTCATATGCATGGGGCGTCTTTCACGATCCAGCTTCAAAAAGTATCAAGAAGACATACAGCACATACTTGGAGTGCTTCATCCACCCCCTGCAACGATGCGAAAGAAAGGTCTGATGAACACACTCCCAAAACATCTGCAGGCTTTGGAGAAGGCCATTCATGCTCAGCAACGTTCAAAAAAACCCCACGGCAACAAAAAAGCCTGAGTCAGCAAACTCTTGTGTAACTTTTCTCACCTGAATAGGTCCAGAAAAAGTCAACGAGATTGCCACACGCTTTAAATAAACATGCTTTTAAATTACGGGTTTCCAAAACTTTCCTCACCTGTGCAGTCTGGTGATGTGTCTGAGCATAGCTAGGACTAGACCCCAAATCTGGATGTGAACCAGAGCTTAGTCAAGATTCCTCAGTTATGTTTCATGTCTCACCTCTTTCTTTGCCTTCTGTCACTGGTGATCATGAACAACACAGCCTCACTGCGGCTCTCAGTTTCACTCCAGCAAAGAAATTATATCAATTTTCAGAGGGTGAAACTTGTTTCAAAGGAGATAAAGCAAAGCAAGGCACAATGCTACCAAATAACGGACGTGGCTAGAAATTATCCAAAGTTTCTGTTCCCAGGCAGTTAGTTTCCCCCCACCAAATTCATCATTCTTCATTCAGGAGAGGCAGCCAAACTATGCTGCAAACTATTCCAACACAAAGATGTTTGCTAGGTAATTACAGCTATTTAAATTATTCTGCATATTCCATACAGCACAAATGGCAGATATTAAAATGCAGAGATGACTTAATAAGTTAGAGTTATCCAGATGTGTCATTCTTCTAATAAGATTAAAAAAAAAAAAAAGTGTTGTTATATTTCAGATTTACCAGGTGTACAGTAAATAAGATTAGTATATTCTATTTCAAAATGCCTGTAAGCGATATTGTCCCTGTTAGAATTAAGATAAATGATACCAATAAAATAAGCAGGTTTGGATATATTATTTTTTTAGGTGTTGAATCAAAAGTATATTAAACTTGTTGATATGCATATTAAAATCAATGTGAATGGGAAAATGGAAAAAAATGAAATGGAAAAAAAAAAAAATCCCATTAAAATGAATGATTAAAGAGGCAACATCCCAGTGAAGGAGAATTGGACAGCTCTTTGAGGAAGAGGCAAAGAATTTCTAGTACTTGAGTTGAGGCTGCATAGCAAATATTTGCACAACAGGGAATTTAGCCGCTACTCAGATACACCTGAACTGATCCGCTGATAGACCCCAAGCACAACAAACAATACACCAGGGTTGTAACGGCATTTTAAGACTCTATCTTACAGCTACTGCTAAGCAGTTATCTTTTTTGATCAGTCATGAACGCAAGGAAAATACGGGATTGCTTTGGCTCCTGGCAGCTGAGACCGAAGCTGGTGAATAACCAGGCGAGCTGGGTTTATCCCAGTACAATGTGTTTCAATTCGTCCCAACACAAGGTCAGGTTTTAACAACGACTGGAAAATACAGACAGGGAAGGTGATTGCTCCTTAAGAAACATATTCAGCCAGGCATGCAGAGTCCTATTGAATAGCAGCAAGCTAAAATAGGAGATGCAGTCTGGGATGTCTAACAGGGAAACCGTGTGTGGGGATAGAGAGAGTGATTAATGCAACCAGCTCTGAGATGCTGCATCTGATCCCGACTGTAAAAGGGGCTGATAAATGGGAACGGGTTCACAGCGGGCTGAGAAGAGTGAGGCAGGACCTGAAAAGCTGGAGGGATCAAGGAGCTTGAAAGTAATGGGGAATCCGATCATCCATGTTTGTGTGTTGCAAGCAAAGCATCCTGCACTCCTCGATGAGGCAAAGAAACTGCTCTCTTTCAGCAGCTCACTGTTAAACATTTTGTCTTACCTTGCCACATTTGCAAGCTAGACCTATTGCCAGGGCTGTGGATGCACATCTCCATTTTGGGGATGGTTTGGTAGAGGCACGGCAGGAGTCAGGGGAGTGTCTCCCATTCAACTTGTGCACAGACATAAAAAGTGAGTTTTCTTCCCCCTCCTCTGTGTGTTTGGTACAGTCATGGATGTCAGGACTGTGAATTTTTCATAGTTTCTTTTGGAAAGCTGGACTCTATCACATTATGAGAAAGAGTGGGATTTCACAGCCTTTCATGCATGGGATAAAAACATTGTTTCCCTTTAATGTGCACTGGTTCCAAAATTTAAAAAAAAAAAAAAAAAAAAAAAAAGAGAGAGAGAAAGAGAGAGAGAGAAGAGATACCTAACTGGGAGATTTTCACTAGAATTATTTTCTTAGAGAGAACTGAGTTTCTGGAATATGAATTATTTTCCTATGGGAAAAAAAAAAAATGCCCCAAATGTTCTATATTCTGCTGCAACACTATATGTGGCTTTCATTCAGGATTTTCAGGACTGCTGAGTCTCCCATCTTTTCCGAAGACGGCAGACTGGGTTTCAGGATCCTCAGTGAGCTTCAGACATGCTTCAAAAAGATTTAAAGGGAATCCCTTCACAACTTCATCTAAACTGAGTGTGAGGGTTCCCATTCCACAGGAGATTAGAGTTTCGTTCCATTTCAGAATAAGTATCTCTAAAAAGAAAATGGAGGGGATTTTTCCATGGATTCCCAGGGACTTCCAGTTTTGAGCCAAATCTATAGATAGATGTAGTTTATTCCGTGCTCAGAAATAAACTGTGAATCTTTCTAGCCAGTACGGAGGATCCCTCAAGACGACGACTTCATACAGGAGTCCAAAACGCACAGAAATAGACGGGCTGCTCCTTTCAGTTAAATCCTTGGCAGAGATCCCACCTTTAATTCATCAGTATTCGCAGCCAAGCCACCCCTTTCTAGATTGCAACCTCTTTGGGAGGGCACAACAGTCTAGGCTGGACAAAAAGGTGTATGTATGCACTTACTTTTCTACTGTTTTAAATATATTTCTTGGTTTAGTAAAAGATATTGCCTCCATTTACAGCCTATATCTTGCCTACAACGTGGATAAGGACATCCCAGTATTACTGGGTTACCCTAGAAGTCCTATCAGTTGGGTATGGAAGATACTGAATTTTAAATGGGGACTACAAGACACGGAGAAGAAAGCAGCCCAACTGAACAGTGCCATCTAGGCAAGAAACATCACGCCCTCCGCTGACTATTGAGCTTTGAAATTTGCTGCTTCACCTTCAGACCTGAAGGTGAGCTGGTGGGCCCTGAAGCCTGAAGTCACAGATGTGGCCATCAGCATTGCAAAAGTGAGCCTTCTCTATTCCGAAGCCGACAGTTTTAGGCTTCAGACCAAGTCCAGCCAAGAAACGGCGGTGAAGAGAAGCCCTTAAGGCAGAAGTCAAGGTAAAGGAACTCTTCTTATGACTCTCAGAGTTTACAATTACAACCCACCACTTCTACACTAATGAACTATTGCATTTTCTTCAAATCCCTAACACCTCTACACAGACAAATTTCTGGACTGTTGGAGCTGGCTATGCCAGACAGCCAGACTATACGGTCGAGGGAATATCGGATCTCTCTCTGCCTGTGTTTGAAGGTGGTGAGGGATAAGTTCACCTCTGAAAACTGTCTAGCCCAGCACTGTATGTGAGTTTTGAGGTCTGGCTTAGGGGAAACAGACCCAAGGTGATGGAGAGCACCATGCTGACATGGCTCCATGCCTTCTCCATGTTGGCTTGCATGCTGTAGGAGACTGTGCAAGTCTGTTTCTGTGTGCAGGCATGTCTCAGGACAGTTCAATTCCTCCCTGTAGCCTGGAGCCCTCAGTACTACAATCCAACTCCTCGATGCCTTCCCGTGCTTAGTCCTTCTCTGAGGGAGAGATTTGTTGCCTCTTAGGAAGCGTCTCTGTATCTCTGCCTCAGGCAACAGTGACTTCTGCTTTCAGTTAAGCCTTGGTTCAGCTCTTAGGTTTCTTCGAAGAGGTGTTCTTACAGGAAAACCACACAAATTGGCTGGGGCTCAGTTCACCTCCACAAGAACCCTGCTTGGCTGCTTCTCCCTGCCTCGTGATACACATTCAACGTCAGAACATAAAAATCATTCTTTATTCCACGCAGGCAGCAGGCTTGACTCACATGGACATGCCTGTTACCAGCGGCGGTGCCTGGATGGGATGCAGAAACACAAACAATCCCTCTGTACTGTACGATAATCAACAAAAATTAGCTGCCTAAGGGAACCAGGAAACTCTGCCATGAATGCAGCAGTTAGAGACTGAGTCTATTTATTTAACAGGTGTCCCCTGAGCAGGGATGCCAGGCTCTGTTTGCCAAATTTGCAGAGAGGAAGACAGCTTGAATAAATATGGGCAAGAAGGGAACAGTCCCGAAGCCATTTTCTTTGTGGTTTGGGTTTGGTTTTTTTGTTCTTTTTTTTTCCCCAACAACTTTTGACTGTAAGAAAGTATACACTAGTTCTTGGCCGCACATAACCAGAAAGAAGCTGTGCGAACATCCAGTTTCCCTCCCCATAGTGGTGCATGGCCCCGCTCAGCCGCCACGTAAAGATAGCACTGCTGGGTGGCTTCATGATTGGTTTGTTTGTTCAGTTTAATTAAAATACAGTGTGGGGTATGGTTTGGATGTGAAGCCATCCCAGGCTGTTAGGGACCCGGAGCCAACCATGGCTGTGGATAAATGATCTCCTTCCCCATTCTCATGCAGTGGAAATGTGCCTCCAAACACAAGTTGCTGCGTCTGGTGCTGCAGCATCAAGAAGCCTTGGGACAGATCAGATGCATTGCACGCACAGGTGGTCCTTGTTCCATTTTTGGAGTGTTTTCACTCAGTCTGGAGGCAAGGGATGAGTAGTGACAGACAGGAACTGCTGTAGGCATTTATGCCACCTCTCAAATGGAGGACAACTTGAGGGACATGGTTTAGCAGTTTAGTAGTAACTTGGCAGTGCTGGGTTAATGGTTGGACTTGATGATCTTAAAGGTCTCTTCTAACCATAAAAATTTTATGATTCTATGGTTCTATGACAAAGCCAAGCAACTCATAAACATGTTTTCATGATGTCCAGAGAGAAGAAGGCCAAGTGAATCCTGAACTTCATTCTGGGCATGTATCCCCAGGCAACTCTTTCACCATATATCCCCCGTTGCCTTGCAGTCATGCCAAAATGCCAAGGCAAGGCAGAAGAATCAGCAGAGACCCATCATGGAAAGGGGACTGTGGCAGCCCTGGCTACCAGCGTAAGCCGAAGGAATTGAGTAGAGCAAACAATCTGCTCATCTGGCAAATGATTGTCAGAAAACGTCCCAACCAACCCCAGAAAAAAATATGTAAGCAGCAGGGAAAAGAGCTTTCTCCAACCAGAGGTTTCTGCCTGAGAAAGAAGGAATTTCCAGTAACTAGAAACTTTTGACTGCTCCTTACAAGCTGTAGTAAAATGTTTGCCGACTGCGCTGGTGGGCTGAGAGATAATCTGATAAATAAACAAGACAGCATCTAGTTTCCAATCCTTTTTTTTTTTTTCCACTTAGTTTTAGTGTATAAGGCACTGGCCCTGCGATATTAGTTACATAAAGTACACAGATTTCCCAGCTGATGCCAGCGGTCCCCAAGTCATTTCTTGCTGATTGCAGTCACGAACAGGGCTGACATTTATGTCTCGTACAGCCAGAGGAGATATCTAGGAGATGTTCATCTCCGTGGTAAGACAGAGATGTAAAGGTCTTGCTCATACCTTCTTCTTCCAGCAGATGCGAGCTGAATGGACAACAGCATGAGCCAAAAGCTGCCCGAGGTGTTGCTCGGTTGGTGTCATCTGTGTGGGTCTTGCAGTAGTCATAAGTGCATGACAGAGAGCAGCTCGCCTGAGCCCTGCACCACAAATATTTTTGCCCCCAGGTCACCCAGAGCAAAGGGGAATCCAAAGGTGTTTATGACAGTGCAGAGTGAAGTAAGAACAGCTTTTGCCTTTCAGCATTGCTGGTGCAACCTGTGTGCAGCACAGGGCTGAATTCCTCCTCTGCTCAGCTGGAGAACTTGGAAGAGCCCAGTCCTGCTCTTTGGTGGCTGAATCCATCCACACATCCATCCGTGCTGCTTCCCACGCTGTGTTGCCCTGAGCAACCTCTGCCACCACCTCTGTGGCAGAGCTTTCTCCTCTCTAATCACCCACAACAGCTCCTCGTGGGTGACAATGAAATCTTTGCCTGGCCAAGGTCAGCTCAGCTAACTCATGCTGAAAACCCAGAAGCCAGGATGGGGAAAACATATGCGGTGTTCCTGCCAGCTGTGATTAAAGAAACAAGGATGAAATGATTCACACCGCTTCCCCAGTTTCTATCCTGAAAATCCCAGCAAAGCCTGAAAACTTCTTGAACCCCACTGCAGGGAAGAGAAATGAAGACCTCTCTATAGCAATAGAAGCTAAAATAGCTGTGTGTTTCACGGACCTCGCTGAAATGACACTGCCAGTCCCAATCCACAGTCTAGTAACTGGCTGTGTAATTAATTCAAGACACCCAAAGTGTTTCCACCCAAATTACTAAGCCTACAGGACAGGTTTAAGACTACATTACAAATTCGTAGGTCTGGGAGAGATCTCAAGAGATTGCATAGCTTATTTTCCTGTCCCAAAGCAAGATAGAATATTTCTGGGTCACTGTTGATGGGTCTTTGCTTAAACTGTTTTTTCAAGGCCTCTCATGATGGAGATGTTGCAGGAGATTCCTTCCAGTGTTCTGTAGTCCTGACCATTGGAAAATCTCTCCCCAAATCTCTCCTGACAGCACAAATGCAGGCTGGGTGGGGAATGGATTGAGAGCAGCCCTGAGGAGAAGGACTTAGGGGTGTTGGGGGATAAGCAGCTCAACATGAGCCAGCAATGTGCGCTGGCAGCCCAGAAAGCCAACAGCATCCCGGGCTGCATCCCCAGCAGTGTCCAGCAGGGTGAGGGAGGGCATTCTGCCCCACTGCTCTGCTCTGGGGAGACCCCATCGGCAGTACTGCATCCAGTTATGGAGTCCTCAGCACAAGAAGGACAAGGACCGGTTGGAGTGGGTCCAGAGGAGAGCCACGAAAATGGTCCGAGGGCTGGAGCCCCTCTGCTATGAGGAGAGGCTGAGAGAGCTGGGGCTGTTCAGCCTGGAGAAGAGAAGGCTCCGGGGAGACCTTATTGCAGCCTTCCAGTCCCTAAAGGGGGCCTACAAGGAGAGCTGGGGAAGGACTTTTTACAGGGGCATGTAGTGACACAGGCTGCCCAAAGAAAGTGTGGAGGCCACATCCCTGGAAGTGTTCAAGGCCAGGGTGGATGGGGCTTTGAGCAGCATGGTCTAGTGGGAGGTGTCCCTGCCCATGGCAGGCGGGGTGGAACTTGATGATCTTTAAGGTCCCTTCCAATTCTAACCATTCTATGATTCTATGAATATCTAACAACCGTCTCCGTCGTAGAAGTTTAAACCCATTGTGTTTTTTTCTTATCTGCTGTGAACACAAGGAACAGATTTCATCTCCTCTGATAAAACAGTCATTCATGGATTTGAACGGTGCTACCATATTCTGCTTAGTCCCCTTCCCTCTGAAGGAGATAATGATTTCCCTATTTCCCACTGATAGTTTTTCCCTGTTGGCTGCTCTTGTGGTTCCCGCGAGATATTCCTGAAGTAGGACAAATCTTTCTGGAAATGGAGTGCCCCACTTTATATAGTCTCCTCCGACCGAGACTTTCCCAGGGGTAAGCAGAGCATTGCTGGCAGGTTACACAGCGTAGTATAGCCTTCATCTCTTTCACAACAGTAGGATGTGTTGATTTGGGGGCAGGTTGTGATTCATTACAGCCTCCAGATGTGGCGTTTTTTTCTTTTTTTTTTTCTGAGAACCGATGTCTGATCAGTCATGCCCAGCCCTGCATCTGCATTAGTGAAATTAATTAGGAAATCACTGATGTTAAACTTCCTTAAGGTACTCTGGCTAAGGCCACGCTGGAAGGAACCCAGGCTATAGATTGACTGTGGGAACATTTAATTCTTTGCTATAAATCTGTCATCATGGTCAGGACCAGAATCTACCTTACCCAGTCTCAGATTGGCTGATAACAGGGGCTTTAGGGGAAAGTTTCAAAAAGAGGATATAAAGCGAATCTTACCTGTTTTGCTCTCCTAAACTTCAGCACTCAGTGGTTTTGCTAGATTATTCTGGATTAGGTATTTAGTTGCTAGCCTTGAGCCTCTTCTCTACTGATTTTTCTAAATTCTTTAGGAAAAAAAAGTTATATTTTTAACTGCTATGACAAGTTCCGTGATGTGTGTGCAGGAACTTCTTTATGTTTGTTTGAAACCTGCTATCTGATCATTTCATCAGTGCCCCTGGGTTCTCATGGTATGAGAAATAATGAATAACTGTTGCTTACTCACCTTTGCCGTACTCATCATCACTTTGTAGATGTCTGCTGGTACGCAGAATGGCTCTCTGCTGCAATGAGAAGTCCTCCTCAGCCATTCCTCATATTAAAACTAATTCACATCTCTGATAATCCTTCTTTTTACCTTTTCTAAGTCTACAACAACCTTTTTTTTGTATGTCATGAGTAGAAGTACACAGAGTGTCTCAGATTTAGGTGCACTAGGAATTTATATACACAGTTTTAAAGTGTAACTCTGTTTTCTATCTCTTCCCTAGTAAGTTCTAGGATTTTGCTCACATTTTTTTTGCTTGTTCTGAGCACTTGCATGGCATATGAAAGCACTATCTGCAGTGACTCCAAGGTCTCTTTCCTGAGGGGTCAGTGCTAATTTAGAGTGGATCATTGTGTATGCAGTTATCAGCTTTTCATTTCCCTCCTGGATGTTACTTGGCCTTAGCTCAGGCTCAGAGGGTTCATATGTGATGTTCCGAGTCACCAAACGTCCTGAATCCTCACACCAAAAGATCTCATACCCTAACTAGAGCTTCTTAGTTTATTATTTGGGCTCAGACTTTCAGTCAGTTGAAAGGGTAGATATATGGTTGGGTACTTATGCACACTGTTTTTCTGCCGTTAATTGAATCTAAAACCCAGGGATGAAAGAAGAAGAATCTTTCCACAGTTTATGCCACTTCAAGCCTGGTTAAAATCTGATCAATTGGGCAATTTCACTGACACATGGAACTTCTATTACCACTTTCTTTGTTTTGAAAGAGATAGGAGAAATACCACCATCTACTATGTCTTCTAGACCAAAGGCCATTTCATACGACTGGGCAACGTGGCAGGAATAAGCACAGCAAAGATTTCCATGACTCTGAATCATGCATACACTGGAGATCTGCTGTTCCTACTTCAAATCAAAAGAGGAAAAAAAACTCAAGATGTATTCACTCAGTTCACTACAGTGTCAGTCATAGCCTGCAGAGGTGAGAAACTGACTGTTAGATAATATTATGTCACCTCTGAAAAGTTAGGAGGAAAGGGGAGCAAAGGAAATGTCATATTTACCCAGCAGCCACAGTCTAACAACTAGAATTGCTAAGTCCCAGGCAACTCCAGAACTGCTCTTTTTCCTCCAGATTTTCCCCCTCCCACAAGGAATTTGGAAGCAGACGGATACTTCTTTGGTCAGCATTCAAAGGGGATCAGCCTTGGAAACTTCACTGCGAGTTTCTTCCAAGCTCACAAGCAGAAGTCCTGGAGCAGAGGGCTGGTCATCCCTGAAAGTTCTTTGATGAGCTGCATAGGAAGGAGCCCGATTAGTTGCACTCATGGGGATGTTTGTTCTTACAGGCACCTTGTCACTAATGTTGAGACATTAACACCAACATAGCCTGGCCACACTGTGAAGTTTTACCAAGGAGTAAGCAAGCGCTACGCTGGGATGGACATACAGGACCTCAACCTACCCGTGGAACCATATAACCCAAGTCTGTTTTGGATGCATTAAGGTGAGATGACTGCTAAATAGTACTTCTCAACCAAGTTCTAGTTTTACAGCCTCCCGCTTCTGCATCTTACTGCCTTAAAGCCAGTTCCGCCTGCATTATTACTTTCCCAGCATAGCTTCTCTTCATCCATCTCTGATTGCTATTCTGGACCTCCTTGGAGTGGAGAAGAGGAGCTGAACTCTATCCAGGGTTATTCTCTATAATTCTGGGCATTTTTGCATACCCAACATTGGGAAAACACACAGGAGAGCGTCTGACATTTCCTTTCTCAGCTGTTGAGAATCCCACTGTAAGGACAAATCTCTGACCTAGCACATGGGGCCATGATGTCACTGCTTTTTCACAGCCCTTTCTATACTTTTGCAATCAGCCTTTGGCTTCTAACTTGAAACAGATGAGTCCTGATACAGCCAAGGTCTCTTTCATTCAATGGCATCCACATTTTTTCAGCATACAGTGCCCACTTATGAGCACACTGTCCAGGCATGATTTTCGAAATGCCAACACACAATGCACTGCAGATAAGAGGATGCTGAACATCTTTCGATGACCTGGCTTTTTGCATATTGAGAATCTCAGCTGGGACATTAATGACCTCATTCGCTTTTAGAAAGTGGGCCTTTCTAGACAGGATCCATGCTACTAGGCGGAGACGTGGAGAGGAGGTCTAGGGAAATAGCTGTATTGCTCAGGAAAAGAAAGTCATATGGGTCCAGCAAGAAACCTAACAGGTGGCCTGGGGCCAAAACAAAACCGGGGTTCAGAGCACAAGTCTTATGAGGAGCGGCTGAGGGAACTGGGTTTGTTCAGCCTGGAGAAAAGGAGGCTGAGGGGAGACCTTATGGCTCTCTACAACTCCCTGAAAGGAGGTTGTAGTGAGGTGGAGGTCGGTCTCTTCTCCCAGGTAACAGGCAATAGGAGAAGAGGAAGCATCGTTAATTTGCACCAGGGGAAGTTTAGATTGGATATTAGGAGAAATTTCTTCACTGAAAGGGTTGTCAAGCATTGGAAGAGGCTACCCAGGGAAGTGGTGGAGTTACCATCCCTGGAGGTATTTAAAAGATGGGTAGACGTGGTCCTGAGGGACATGGTTTAATGGTGGTTTTGGCAGTGTTCAGTTAACTGTTGGACTCCATGATCTTAAAGGTCCCTTCCAACCTAGACGATTCTATGGTTCCATGATTCTAACCTATAGACCTCTCTGGCTGGAAAAGAGTACTGAGACATTGCAGGATTATATTCTGGGAGCAGATCAGAGCTCAGTAGAGAGGAGGTGGCAGGAGTGTCCCAGAGAGACAGGAGGGGATAAAATATGCAGAAGTACCACTGAGTACTTGAGACAGGAAACTGCTTATCAGGAGATTTAGCATCTCTTCCTAAATCTGTCATGGCAGGAGCTAGTGAGCATTAATCAGTCAGAGCATTCATCCCTCCTGTGCCTTTGCTCCCCTGCCTGGCAAAGAGGGATGGCGCCAGTTTCGCAGGGACCTTCGCTTGCTCACATTCCCCTCTGATGACATGGTCTGTCAACAGGCTCAACGTTATTCAAAGCGCCAATACTTCTTACCCTGCGCTGGATCCACTTCCATAAAATCTGTGGTACACCGATTTGCCGCTACCCTGTTCCAGTTGAGGACCATGTGATTTTTTTTTCTTTTTTCTGTTTTTTTTTTTTTTTTTGAAATATCATCGTGATATAAAGCAGCAGCACAGAAAATTAGCTTAATTTCCAGGCTGAATCCAAAGAAAGAAACAGTTACAGTTGTGCAGGTCTGAAGATGAGCTCCAGCCTGTTAAAAGACATAGGTTTCTAGGGGGGAAAAAACTCTCCTGTAACTGTAGCTGCAGTGCAGAGCTTGCAAACAGACTTCTTTTTCTCACCTCTGCTCTGTCAACAAACACATAGAAACCTACATCCAGATCTCTCAAAAAGTCAATTTTCCAGGGCTCCATGTTACAGAAACTCAAGTGCACACGCATGTGGGTGTACGGATGTAGGTGGTAATTTAAGGGTCTCGCCATAATCAACTCTTCTGGGAAAATTTAAAATACCATCCTCCTGTGGGTGGGGATTTGAGGACCTTCTCCCAGCAAATTAGAAGCTTTTTTTTTTTTTTTCAGTGCACGCGTGGGTGGTGAAACTAGGCTCACCTTCGGCAACTTCGATGTAAAAATAAAACTTGTAAGACATTTAAATCTTCAGAGAGGATTTCAGACCTTCCTGCAGACAAATTAGCAGTGCATATCTTACGCGTATGTAGAATACACAGAGCAGTAGAGATACAGAGCTGGTTATTATTAGTACAATATTAATATCTCTGGAGGTTCAAATTCAGACAGAAGTGTTGGTGTGCAGGACACTGCAGACACCATAAGTGGGGCTAAACAATTTTTCTTTTATTTCCTGTTTAGTTTTTTACTCACCGTTTGACTTTTTGCTTATTCTTTATTCCCTCTACACATTACCTGTTGCACTATTGGTCACACGAAAAAGCTTTATGAATCTTGGTCAAAGTTCCAGGTTAATTTCAAATAAAATAAACAAGTAAATGAGAAGATAATGGATCTGTAAGTCTTCTGCTCAGCAGCTCACTGTTAGGGGGAGGTCCTCAGTGTCTGGTCATGGGGACATTTAACTCGCCAGTACAGACACAGAACATCTTTAGCTCTTGTGCTGGTTCTAGATGTGGTCCAGCAAGAAGCATAAAGCCCATATGATGGCTGCATGGTGGTCAGATAGAAAGAAAATAGAGCAAATACTGAATCTATAAGCTGCATTTGGTTTTAAATATTACTCAAATCTGGTCATTGCTTCACCACTGACACACCGTGACAACTAAGGCAAGTCAAGAATCATGGTCCCATATCACAGTGTTATTGGAAATTATTTATCCATGAAAAAATTCCACATTATTTGTATTTGAGTCAATGTGTAACAGGTGAATCACTTTTGCCTGGCTCTGATACAGCTTCTTACTGACTAATTTTGGTATATACTGGTTTAGACTGAAAACTTTGAAATATATTAGTGTTAATAAAGACAGTGATAAAAGTCATGGCTAAAAGGCATGGAAATGCTAAGAACATGGTTAATTAATGTTGATTTCACAGAATCACAGGATGGTCAGGGCTGGAAGGGACCTCTGGAGATCATCTAGTCCAACCCCCCTGCCAGAGCAGGGTCACCTACAGCAGGTTGCACAGGATGGCGTCCAGGCAGGTAAATACTAGGAAGTTGGTCAAAATATTTTAGAACCCAGAAGTGAATTATAGAAAATTATCCTTAAAAAGGTTCAAATCACAACGTCAAATCCAACCCCCTTTCTCCTTTTGGGAGATTTTGAACGCTGGATTTAAACTTCACATTGAAAACCCATTGGCAAAACCAGAAACAAACATTCCTCAGTCACTGTTCAAAATTAAATATGGCTGTAGATCAGTTCCTAAGTGGCCAATGTCTTCTCCACAACCCTAGCAGAGACTTCCACACAGTTTTTTCATGCAGCAAACCCTGTGAGAACTAAAAGCAATGCAATGCTGAAAATAAAATCCAAATCGTATCTCCCTCCTAAGGATACTCCCTTTGCCCAGAAAAGTGAAGAAACTGTTTTCTAGGAGAAAAGGCTTATCTCAGTAGATTGCTACCAAGGGATGGATGTGTGTGCAAAGAGGGACTGGAGGCAGAGGAGTGGGGAACCAAAGACCCTTTTGGAAAGACTTAGCAATTCCCTTGTATTTGGTGGTATATTACGTTTCAAAGCAGCAATATCATGATGTTAATATACAAAGCAATGGAAACCTGTCAGTGACACAAGACCCAGCAGCACAATCACCAGCATTCTCCATCCACCAGAGCTGATGTGGGATGTTTGAACTGACTCTAATTCTTGAAATAATCCTGTTGAACCCAGATGAGATTCACTCTTGCAGGGAAAGCTTTCAGTACTTGTGTCTTATTTCGAGTCAGCCTTCTCTGAGATTTTTCTAAGCTGCCTTGTGTCTTTAACCAAACACTCTTTTTTATTTTTTTTTTTTTTAAGTTAAAGAAAAGAGAGGTGTTTTCCAGTGGGATTTGCAGTTTCTGATGAGTACAGATGGACAGCTGATGAGACCATCATTCATAGCTTTACTCTGCTCAGCTCCCTCCTGGAACATGAATGTCCTGTAGCCATACGATAATGTTGAATGCCTGAGTCTGAGTACCCAAGGTGACTCCCACCTTCATGAGGTTAAGATCATTTCAAAGCAAAAGACTTACCTAACATTTCTGTGAACTCAAAAGTTTGAAGCCAGAAAGGAAAGGGAAGGCATTTACTTGAATTTCAATGGACGCACTGCTAGCTCAAGAGTTTCTCCTGGAGGATTGTCAAGATTCACTGTGTCTTTGAGGCTCAGAAGAAGGCCAGGGCATCAGCTTTGTCCCCATAACGTAGCTTCCAGTAAAATCAGTTTGAAATTCGGGCGTGCATGGCATAATAAGGCCTATTTCTCACAGTTTATTTTTCTTCTAGATACATTTCTGGCAAATAGAATAAAATAAATCAGCTTCTCCTAACAAAAAGAAGTATCATTAATGAAGGCAGTTACGACAACTGCAGAAAAAAATGGGATTTCAGAGGCTTTTATTTCATTATTATGAAAACAAATAAAACAAACCAGAAAACACTGACAGAAATAACGTGTCAGCATTTGGGAAGGAGAAGGTGGGTGGAAGAAGGAAGCAGAAGATGACATTGACTCCACGGGACAATAACAAGTCTTGGAGAAGGAAAAGAGGGAGACTGTGAAATTTACTGCCGATGACTTGGAAATTATAATTTTTATTATTAAGATTGCTTAACTTCAGCCCTGTAAGCAACACTTAACTACTCTAATCATTGCCGAGTCACTGCTACCTTGTTCTCCTGGGCTGTTTGACCCAGCTCTCTACAATCTGTCTTCCTGCATGTAGATGAGAAACTCCTGAAGACCAGGACTACCCTTCAGTTTTCTAAGCATGCCACTGCTTGTCTGTGGGTTCCCTTATATACCTGGTTTCTAGAAAAATGTCTGGAAAATATTAACCAGTTAAAAAAAAAAAATAAAAAAAAGAAGAAAAGATGCTCAGGGGCTGTTACTTTCCATGAGCTGTTACAGACACCTCAGCATCCAACAAAACAGTTGTGTTTGTACCCTGCAAAAGGTATATATTCATATCTACTAAAATTAGTGAAGACTGGAAAAGATTGAGCTAATGAACAGAGCTGGAAGTATATTGCGAAGTAGCTAAATCACTTGTGAGGTCCCACCTTCTGAGAACTGCATTAATTTAGGATACTTCACATGAGCCACCTAAAAAAGGAGGTGTTCTGAAGAACTAAGCATTTCTTAAATGGCTGAAAATCATTCGGACAACCCAGTATAAGTCACAGTCCATTCTGTGATTCTGTGATTCTGTGAGTTTGCTCAAGACAAGACATCAGCTACAGACAAAAGAAATGGGAAGCACGGTTGTACATTTCATTAATGCTTCCTTGGAGTCAGCAGAGTCTTAAGAAGTTGATCTATAACAAAAATATTTTAATTTATTATTTGGCCAGCTTTCTTGGTTAGAAATTTTTACTTGTCGTGTGTCCGTCCTGTCAGCACAGCAATCCCTTGCCATGGGGTTGGCAAATCCGTTGTCCACAGACTTCGGGGAATAATGACCTTCAATGAATAATGAAGCTGCTCAGTTCAGCGGCAGAGGCTCATCCAAGTTTACTGTCTGTAAGGAACTGTCCCAATAGCTCGTGATTTAGCGGACAAGGTGCTAAAATGCATGGCAAGATACAGAGACAACAGCAGCCACCTGTAGGATTTTACAGGACTGTTCATCGTGCACCATCCGCCCTTCCTCATTAGCACGTTTGCGTGTAGACAGCCCATCTACTGGTCACAGCTTCTACAGAGCCTGTTTTGATTAATGATTTCAGCAAAGCTTTTCTGTAATTACAGCTACTAATCAATGCTTCAGGGTAAGCATACAGAATAAAGGACAATACTTTATTACAAGAGGTATTTTAGGGAAATACTGTTTCTCTTAATATATCAAGTCTTTTTCTCTAAAGTGAACCTTATATTGCCCTCAAATATACCACTGAATACCACGAGCTTCACGGTTCTAAGTACAAAAGGCCTCTGCCTAAGATAGCTCATAAAACATTCCTTTTAAAATCTATTGAAACACATTTTCTTTTTTGCAGCTATGAGGGATTTAACCCTAATAGAATCAGTATTTGTCAGCTTCTAGAACTTGTTTGTTTACATAAAGAAAATATTATTTTCATAGCTGCCTTGAAAATTAAAATGGATATAACAAATTCAACGAGATTTTAAAAAATAGGGAAAAAAAAGGGATTTGAAGAAAAAACATTTGATCATTTCTGAATGCATGATTCTTGAGGCATGTAAACATGCTCTACTTTATCTAGCACTTCATCCTATACTCTTGCTGATCCCACTTATTTCATAATGTTTATGACATCCTGAAAAGTTAACTTTTTTTTAGAACATAGATAAATTAGATTAAGAAAACTACATTCCATGAAAACAAAGGTCAGATGTTTCAGAAGTAGTTTATATTGCTGAATAAGACTTTTTTTTTTTTCTGCTTTTTTATCACATACTTTCTAGGTAAGAGATACATGTATCACCAATTTTTCATAATTTACTATAATTTGTCTTTCAGTTACTATTTTATGTCTTAAACTTTGGTGAAATAAGATCAGGTTATTCTAAGCTTTAATGTTAAATCATAAAAACCAGCTAGATGTTTAGCATGTTTCAAAAGACACATGAACACTCAGTGGTTGTAAGCAACTCTGTCCTCCTGTTTTGTCTTCTTCAAAGATCTTAGAAATTCAAATTGAACAATTGTGCCCTAACGTGTAAAAGAAAAAGTTTATAGCAGCAAAACACGTTAAAATGTATTGTAATCACAGAATCATAGAATTGTCTAGGTTGGAAGGGACCTTCTAGATCATCGAGTCCTACCATTAACCCAGCACTACCAAGTTACCACTAAACCACATTCTTCAGCACCATTTAAAGGTCTACAAGACTTTTAAATACCTCCAGGGACAGCAATTTCACCACTTCTCTGGGCAGCCTGTTCCAATGCTTGACAACCCTTTTGGTGAAGAAATTCTTCCTAATATCCATCCTAAACCTCCCCTGGCACAACTTGACGCTGTTTCTTCTTGTCCTCTCACTTGTTACTTGGGAGAAGAGACTGACCCCCACCTTGCTACAACCTCCTTTCAGCTGGCTGTAGAGAGCCATAAGGTCTCCCCTCAGCCTCCTTTTCTCCAGGCTGAACAACCCCAGGTCCCTCAGCCACTCCTCAGAAGACTTGTGCTCCAGATGCCTCACCAGCTTCCTTGCCCTTCTCTGGACACGCTCCAGCACCTCAATGTCTTTCTTGTCACGAGGGGCCCAAAACTGAATACAGTATTCCAGTCGTGGCCTCACCAGTGCTGAATACAGGGGGAAGATAACCTCCCTAGTCCTGCTGGCCACACTATTCCTGGTACAAGGCATAAAGAAAGACACCTTTTGAGGATTTGCCTAAATATTTTCCTGGTTTCATGAACCACATGATGAAATATCCCCTGGAATTTTTAAAATCCTTTTGGAGGATTAAGAAAGGTCATTAAAATTACTGTGCAACATTCAAGGCCTGGCTGATGTAATTGTTAGGCCCCTGCTTACCATCTTTGAAAAATAACAGTGGTCAGGGAAGATCCCCGATGACTGGAAAAAGGCTGATCTTAAAAGAAAAAGAAAAACACATCTTAAAAATAAAAACAAAACCAACCAAAACCCAATTAAAAAAAAAAAAAACAAAACAAAACAACAAAACAACAAAACTAAACCTGGTAATAAGGAGAACATTTGGAAGTATAAGTCACTCCATGTCACTCCCATCTCTGGAAAAATCACGGAGTCCAACAGCACGTGCAAGTGGTGATTGAGGGCCCTAATTGCCTTCTGTGAGAAAATGGGTGGCTGGATGTGTGAGAGATCAGTAGATGTCACATATCTCATACTTAATACAACTTGAGGCATTATTTCCCTCTGCATTCTCATCAGGAGGCTGAAGCCATGTCTGTCAAGTAGGTTGAAAGTTGGCTGGACCACCTTGCTCAAAGGACAGTGACCAACGGCTGAGTGTCTAGCTGGCTGCTCATAACAAAATGAACAGTTGGGGCTGATATTGTCCTCCATCTTCCTCAGTGACCTGGATGATGACACATTGCACCCTCATCAAATTTAAGGATGGTTCTAAATTAAGAGGAAGGATTGACATGCTGAGATGTGGCAAGGTCTTGACCCAAAGGGCATTAAAAAAACATTGCAGACTGAACCAACATCATGAGGTTCAGCAAGGAGGAGTACGAAGTTCTGCATCGAAGAAGAAATCATCCCATACGTCAGTAGAGGAAGACACCTGACTGGCTGGGTACAGCCCTGCTGAAAAGGACTGGGGACTTATGATGGACAGCAGGTGGAACATCAGCTAACTGTGCACTCCCATTGCAAGTAGTCAAACCATGACCTGTACTAAATTGAAAGGAATCTGACTGGAAGAATGAAGGGGAGTTCTTATCCCCCTCTACCTGGTATTGGTAAGACTGCACCTGGAATACTCCATCCATTTTTGTGTTCTCCATTCAAAAGCACGTGGAGCAACTGAAGAGGGTCCAGAAGACAGCTCCTATGATAGTCAGGGGCCTACAGCACAGATTCTACAAAAAAGAAATTGAGAACTGAGTTTTTTTTCAGCCTGATGAAGAGTTGGCTAAAGGGTGACCTAGTAGCTGTCCATAACTGTATGAACTACAGTTATACGGACAATGAGGCCAAACTCTTTTTGGCAGTGCTGGATGATATAACGGAAGACAAGGTCCACAAACTGCAGTTTGGAGGGTTCATTTGGACATCTGAAAAAAAAACCAAAACCAAAGCCAAGCCCAAACCCCCAAAACAACCCCTCACCAGACAAGCAGTGCAACCCCAGAATAGTTCATTGAAGAGGTCGTAGAAGTCTCAAGACTTGACTAGGAGAAGTCATTGCTGACTGGATCTAGTGTTGGCAAGTCTTGCTTCAGGCAGGAAGCTGCACTAGATGTCTTCCACGAGTGGTTTCCAAGCAACCTTCTCTGCCAATCCAAGTCTGAAATGCAGGCAAGAGCCTTGAAAGCCAAAACTCTCTCAAAAGAGTATCTGAGATAAATTTAATACATGTAGTAGATAACGATGTTTAATATTCAGTAGTCGTATCATACTATTTGTTGTCCGTAGCTTTAAAAGATTCACTCATTAGGAATTTTCCAGATCTCAGCCTTCAGTATTTTGCATGAATAACTAACAACCTCTCTCTGTGTCCACTTTATCACTTCTCTTGCTTTCCACATCCCTCTGGCTCTACGGACACTTGCAAGATGTTCTTTCATATTCTTCAATTGATTAACATAAGCGAGTTTAACTTTGAATAATGATTCCCCACTTCTCTTTAGCTTGGAAGGTCACTGATTGTACTCTGTATTTGAAGACGACCTGGTGTACCTAAAAGCTCATGGGGTTTTTGTTTCTTTTTTTTTTTTTCCACAGTTATGTCAGGTTGTCTAAGAAAAGATGTTATCTCTCACTACAAACTTTGCTTACTTCATATTTTCAGATGACCACGGACCAACGACATTACTTGGTTCCATGAAAGCCAGTATTAGCGTTGTCATCTTCAAATCACGACACATTGTGAAGTCAATTGACTTTAATACACTTCTTGCATTTCCAAGCATTTCTAATGAATTTTTACTGTTGTACTGAAAATAATTAAGCAGACAATAGATCACTTTTCTTTCAACTGTACAGGAATGAACATCTGCCAGAAACATTTTAACATTTCCATGGTTTAAAGCACCAGTGGCCACAGAGAAAAATACACCCCTTTCAACCAAGCCTTTAATGATTCTTTTGATTGAAAATGGAGCTAGCGTATTACCAGAAATATGTAAAGATTTTATTCTACCAAGATATATTATTTAACAATGGGTGAATTTTGCAGAACAACTCTATTTAATTTGTTCTTTCAATCTAATGACCCATGTGAATGA
Source organism: Charadrius vociferus (assembly GCF_000708025.1). Taxonomy (NCBI): domain Eukaryota; kingdom Metazoa; phylum Chordata; class Aves; order Charadriiformes; family Charadriidae; genus Charadrius; species Charadrius vociferus. The sequence continues at coordinate 128,842 of NW_009647760.1, read as the reverse complement.
TTGTAGATACTATTGTGGCACGTAAGTTGCTTCTGTCAAAGCCAGGATGTGCAATTTTCTTCACATCTCCATCAGGGAAAACATTTCAAGTGCTTAGACCCTGTACAAAAATTGCTTTACAAGTTACTTTGTTTGCATGCTGCCTTACAGCTGATGGTCACGTATGAACAATTAAGAAAAAGTCTTCTGCATGAGTTACAGTACTCACAGTAATAATCGCTACTGCTGATGATCCATGCAAATTTGTATCTCCAGTGAGTGTAAAGTTTCTTCTTTACAGGCGCTAAATCTCATTTTGTTGGAGGAGTGTTACCATCTAAAGCACTGTCAAGTCATGCTCTGTGTAATTCATCGAAATCCACACATAAGTAATAATTAAACGTAGCTGTTGACAAGAGTCACACTGCCAGCCTTGAACCAACTGTTGTGGAGGCCCTGCGTACACCAATAGACCTTAACACCCCTGACCAGCTTTGCCCAGGGCCTCCACCCACACATCTTCTTGCTGTTGCCCCAAGAGATGTGTTTAAATTCTGACATCTTTAAGACACATTGTGAGTAGGTCTGTGTTCAGCTGGGCACCTCGCTGGTCCTGAATGATTGTCCTTGGACCTGCCTCATAACTGTGGTCCTACCTAGTGATCTGGACTCTCAGCTGAACCTGGCCACCAGTAGCTCTGTTTGTCTTGGGTTCCGTTGTCCTGCCCCACCCGTTGAAGAGGTCTCTGCCTGTCCTGCTGTCACCCCCAGCCTCCAATTTTCCTTTCTTTGTGGAGCAGCCCTAGCCTTGCTGCTACCTTGACAACTTCTGGCAAGTCCTAAGCCAAGCATGGTGGAGCTTGACCCTCAAGCTGTGCAGGATCCTACCCTCAAGACAACCCTCTTAGCCTCATACTGACCTTCATATCCTGCAGAAGATTATGGTCAGCGTGCAAAGGCAGATCACACTTCTGCAATCTTCTCTTACTCCGATGGACTTTCCACTCCATTGTGCAGTCTGAGTAAGGAGGCTTTTCTCAGTCCTGCCTTTCTCAAATTGTCCATCTCTGAGCTCCTATCCAGACCTTCTCCTACATTTGAATCAAGACCACTTCTTTTGGTAGTTCAGACATGTTTCTGCTTATCCACGCTGCATTCAGACACGTTCTGTGTTGTATTCACACTATACACAAGAGTGAAGACCCAGCAGTTACTGGGCTTGGAAGAATGTTTCCAAAGACTTGTGATAAGGCTCCTACCCACAACTGTTTAGGACCCATCAGAAAGATCTCACTTGCCACCACCTCTTGAGGCTTTAACCAACAAATAACCTCATTTCATCTTTGCAAGGAGACATTCTGGTCTGCATCTCTGGTGAGCATCTGCTGCCTACTGAGCTGTTAATGGGCCTTTCACAGATCTGTTTCCTTCCATGCAATTCATTTACTTGAGTAAGAAGTGCAAAAGCAAATTTATGGGGTAATATCACATTTGGACAGGCAAACTCCATTATTTTTATTTCAAGAGTGTAATTCAGTACCGCTGAGGACAACATGAACATACTTTTCTTAAAATAATTCGTAGAGGCTTGGGCTTATGTTTGTTAAAAGGTTTCTCAAAGCAGATTTTACACTGAAAAGTGCCATAAACATCCACTCTGCTTAGTTTTCTTCTGCAAAAGTTTGGTTGATGATTAAGCTGATTTTTTACCTACATAGAGGAAAGAATTAAATAAATAAAGCTATTATTTAAAGCAGGGGAGAACTTGCCATCTTTAGGGAGGACTTCCAGAAATAAGGGATAACCCTTTACAAAGAGGATGATTAATCAAATTAATGTCTTTCTTCATCTTTCCCCACCTGAAGACTCCCTAAGTCTTTTATTTTCAAATATAACCTGTCTTGGAGGACTTGGAGAAGGTTACCTGCCTGTGTGATGCTTTGTACCAGCCTGTTCCTCATCAGAGCCTCACCTCCCTGGGCACTCTCTTTAGTTGCTAACAGAACAGTTCACTGCTCTTTTGGGAGGCCACTGAGGATGTTGTCCTCCATAAGACTTCCTTGAACATTCCTCTTCAGCAGTAGCTTCCCACATATTCCTTGCAGTAGCAGAAATGTAAAGTCAAGGAATCACAGAAACACAGAATGGTTAGAGATGGAAGGCATCTTAAAGATCATCGAGTTCCAACCCCCCTGCCATCGGCAGGGACACCTCCCAATAGACCAGGTTGCTCAAAGTCCCGTCCAACCTGGCCTTGAACACCTCCAGGGATGGGGCAGCCACAACTTCTCTGGGCAACCTGCACCAGTGCCTCACCACTCTCAGAGTGAAAAATTTCTTCCTAATATCTATTCTAAATCTCCCCTCTTCCAGTTTGAAACCATTACTCCTCATCCTATCACTACATTCCCTTGTAAAAAGTCACTCTCCAGTTTTCCTGTAGGCCCCCTTCAGATACTGGAAAGCTGCTATAAGGTCTCCCCAGAGTCTTCTCTTCTCCAGGCTGAACAACCCCAACTCTCTCAGCATGTCCTCACAGCAGAGAGGCTCCAGGTCTCTGATCATCTTTGTGGCCCTCCTCTGGACCTGCTCCAACAACTCCATGTCCTTCATGTACTGGAGACTCCAGAGCTGGAGGCAGCACAGCAGGGGGGTCTCCCCAGAGCGGAGCAGAGGGGCAGAATCCCCTCCCTTGCCCTGCTGGCCACGCTGCTGGGGATGCAGCCCAGGATACAGTTGGCCTTCTGGGCTGTAAGCACACATTGCCGGATCACATTGAGCTTCTCATCAACCAACATCCCTAAGTCTTTCTCTTCAGGTCTGCTCTCAATCCATTCTCTGCCCAGCCTGGATTTGTTCATGGGACTGCCTTGACCCATGTGCAGGACTTTGCACTTGGCCTTGTTGAATTTCATGAGGTTCGCACAGGCCCACCTTTCAGTAAGAAACTAATTCACAGATGCAGCCCTGGTTGTGCCTATCTCCACTGTCCCTGTAACGTCTGGGAGTCCCTGGCACCACTGACAGTGGAGTGAGTCCATCTGCATGTACGTTGCCATATGCTGTAGTACCTTACAGACCACCTACAGGTGTTGCCAAGTTCCTCCTGTGATTGACCTTTAGAGGAAGGTGTGGAGGAAGATTAGAATAACCTGAAGCATTTGTGACTTTCATCCAACAGGTTTAAAACTCCATGATCAAAAAAACAACAAAGAAAAATGTTCTTCTCCAACTCCTGGTTTTTAGCTTTTAGATGAATTCAGGTCCCACTTTTAAGCCTCTCCCCCCTCAAAATGAAAATTATAATATTTGCTCTTATTTTATTCAATAGAGGCTGAGACTTGTATGTAATAATTTGTTTTCAAATCTCACAAAAGGCAGGATTTTATCACGTTTTGACAACGTTTTGATTAAAAGCCCCTATACTGAGTAGGAATCTTTAGAGTGTTTTGGATCAGATCCACAAATAGGATAGGGAATGTGAAATCTTAAATTACAGGATATCTAAACTTTTAATATATTAATGGTATAGGCTCAAACAAGCTAACAAACAGCAGTTTGGTCCTTGTTTTTCAAATCAGTGTTTAAATATATTTTTGAAAAAAAGGATAAAACCTGAATGGCTTCTTCATATTGGAGCTAATTAATATTGTAGGTGGAATGGTTTGGCTTGGCTTCATGTATTTTTTTCCCCCTTCTGTCAACAAACCAGCTCATATACCAACTATGATTCCCTTTAACAAACTAAAATAGACGCAAATACACTGTTATCATACACTATTCTTGTTCTGAACATGTATAATATAGCCTTTCATCTGTGGGTTTTTAATGTCTCTCGTGTACAGAAGATCACTTAACTAACTGTGTATTAAAAAAACCCATACGGATGCATACATTTATATTTTAGCTTATCTGTTGGAGGTAGAGAACATACACAGTTCTCCTTAACAATATAGCTGCAGGTGTTCAAAACTATAGATAATGTATTCAGGTAGCAATGAGTATTAAAAAAAAAATATATGGAAACCAGGATATGTTTGCCACAGTTCTCTTATTTATAGGGTGAAAGAGGAAGGTCTGAGTTTTTTTGGTTTGGGATTGAATGTCCCATTCCATGTCTTTCTAGATCTCAAATTCGGGTGGAAATTCCTCACTTTGGAAAGAAAAAAAAAAAGAGATCTCTCTAGCAGATTGATGTTGTGGTGGTATCCACCTGGATTTGGACAGATCTTTCCTGGCACAGGATTTCCACAGATAAGTGAAGTGACTCTGAGGGAGTGTCAGCAAGGCAATGGAAGATTTCACCTGTAAGACATCGAGTCTGGTATAAATGTGTAATCACACCCCAGACAAAGCTGATACCATTGTAACAAATAATTATGATGAAAACTAAAAAGTTTGTCAGGTGCTGAAAAAGCTATACGTGTACTGGACAGAATCTATCTGATTATAAAATTGAAGGCCTTCAAACACTAGACAAGCATAGTGACACCGTTAGGTACAAAAATGAAAATATGTGTTCCACAAGTTGTTTTTTGCCTAACTGACATCATCTTGCCACTGAGTATTTCATCATGATATACCACGTACCCGCGTCCTCTAGAATGAAAACTTTCTAAAGAAAGCCGTAAGAGATTAACCTTTTCTAAAAAAGTATGTGGAAGGGGAATTTAGAGCATAAGCTCAGTTTCCTTTGGATTTCCAGTCAACTAGTTAGCTCATGTGGAAAATGACAACCTGTCCAGGAGGGTCAGAAGTGACTGAATGGTGTGATAACACTTATTAACATGAGCCAAGGCCAGTAGCACAATGGGCTAACCTTATACTAAAGAGACCTTTGCTTTTTATTAAGCTTGACCAATGCAACTTTCATATTCTTTTTTTCACAGAATCACAGAATGATCAGGGTTGGAAGGGACCTCTGGAGATCTTCCAGTCCAACCCCCCCACCAGAGCAGGGTCACCTACAGCAGTTGCACAGGACAGCGTCCAGGTGTGTTTGGAATGTCTCCAGAGTGGGAGACTACCCCACCTCTCAGGGCAACCTGTGCTAGTGCTCTGCCACCCTCAAAGTAAGGAAGTTCCTCCTCATGGTGAGATGGAACTTCCTAAGTTCAAGTTTGTGCCCGTTACCTCTCGTCCTGTCACTGGGCACCACTGAAAAAAAGACTTTTCCCATCCCCCTGGCACCCTCTCTTTAAGGATGTATAAGTATTAATAAGATCTCCCCTAAGTCTTCTTTTCTGTAGGCTAAAAAGCCCTAAGTCCCTCAACCTTTCCTCATAAGAAAGATGCTCCAGTTCCCTAATCATGTTTGTAGCCCTTTGCTGGACCCTCTCCAGCAGTTCCCTGTCCTTCTTGAACTGGGAAGCCCAGAACTGGACACAATACTCCAGGTGTGTCCTCACCAGGGCAGAGTAGAGGAGGAGGATGACCTCCCAAAACCAGCTGGCTTCTTGATGCACCCCAGGATGCCATTTGCCTTCTTGGCCCCCAGGGCACATTGCTGGCTCATAGTCACCGTGTTGTCCAACAGGACTCCCACGTCCCTATCCACAGAGCTGCTCCCCAGCAAGTCGGCCGCCAACCTGTACTGATGTATGGGGTTATTCCTCCTCAGATGCAGTACCCTACACTTGGCCTTGTTGAATTTCATAAGGTTTTTCTCTGCCCAACTCTCCAGCCTGTCCAGGGGTATGGCGGCACAGCCTTCTGGCGTGTCAGCCACTCCTCTCAGTTTTGTGTCATCAGCAAACTTGCTGATGGTACACTCTATCCCTTCACCCAGGTCATTGATGAATATATTGAACAAATATATTTTTCCTGATGTGAGTTTGCCTGAGCAGATTAAATATGAAATATGTGACTGGCCTTTATTTCGGTGACCTCAGATGACAGGGGGGTTGTTAAAAAAAGCCCACCAAAATGCGGAGGATCGTGATTTACTTGTCAGGAAATGGCATGTGCTGGAATGAAATAATTTTCTCTTTGCTGGAGTTGTGATGGAACATGAGATTGGGACAGCATTTTTGGATGCCTGTGTACCAGTACACCGGGAATGTCCTCAGGCACCAGAACGTGACCCATGTATATGAGCATAAGGTTGGAGAGGTCCTTGGTGTGCCTTTGGTACGTGCCAACGGGGCTCTCCAAACACCTCCCAGGCACAGCTCAGGCATAACTTTGTTGCAGACTTGATGCCTACTTGGCACTTTGCATAGAGCCACGCTGCATCTAAACAGGTTCCTAGCACAGAGGTAGCTGGTGATGCACCAGTTGCCCGTACTGCCCAGAAGGTTTTCCAAGTACATTTAATTTTCGAGTACAGAGAGTGTCTCCCAGGAAAAAGGCATACTGCATCCAAGGTTCTCTCTCTGCCGACTGATGGGAATTTCTGCTCTCGCTTTACTGGTTGCAAAGGGGAAGTGGTGGAGTCGCCATCCCTGGAAGTATTAAAAAGATGTGGAGATGTGGTGCTGAGGGACATGGTTTAGTGGTAACTCAGCAGTGCTGAGTTAATGGTTGGACTCGATTATCTTAAAGGTCTCTTCCAACCAAATGATTCTATGACTCTGTGATAAAAGTCTGCAGGGGGGCCTAATTCAGAAAAGCATGTGTTTATGTGCGTTACAGGATCCTCAGTTGAGGAGGACCAGGTCAGAGACCACTTGGCCAAGCTGGACATGCATAAGTCCATGGGTCCTGACGGGATCCATCCGCAAGTGCTGAGAGAGCTGGCAGATGTTATTGCTAGCCCACTCTCCATCATCTTTGAAAGGTCATGGGGAACAAGAGAGGTGCCTGAGGACTGGAGAAAGGCTGGCATCTCTCCAATCTTCAAAAAGGGAAAGAAGGAGGACCCAGGGAACTACAGACCGGTTAGTCTCACATCGGTCCCTGGGAAGATAATGGAGCAACTCATTCTGGATGTCCTCTCCAAACACATTGAGGAACGGGGAGTTATTGGAAGTGGTCAACACGGATTTATCAAGGGTAAATCATGTTTGACCAATTTGATGGCCTTCTACGATGATGTAACTGGTTGGCTGGATGAAGGGAGAGCCGTAGATGTCAT
>NW_009647760.1:100425-121255 GCF_000708025.1 Charadrius vociferus | reverse complement strand
GGCACTGGTGAGGCCACAACTGGAATACTGTGTCCAGTTTTGGGCTCCCCAGTTCAAGAGGGACAGGGAACTGCTGGAGAGAGTCCAGCGAAGGGCAACCAAGATGATTGAGGGATTGGAGCATTTCCCTTACGAGGAAAGGCTGAGAGAGCTGGGACTCTTCAGCCTGGAGAAGAGAAGGCTGAGGGGAGACCTTATTATTGATTACAAATATCTAAAGGGTGGGTTGAAGGAGGATGGAGCCAGACTATTCTCGGTGGTTCCCAGTGACAGGACGAGGGGCAATGGGTGCAAGTTGGAACATAGGAAGTTCCGTTCCAACACACGGAAAAACTTCTTTACAGTTCAGGTGACAGAGCACTGGCACAGGCTGCCCAGGGAGGGTGTGGAGTCCCCTTCTCTGGAGATTTTCAAAACCCGCCTGGATGCAGTCCTGAGTAATGTGCTCCGGGCAATCCTGCTTTAGCAGGGGAGTTGGACTAGATGATCTCTAGAGGTCCCTTCCAACTCTGAAAATTCTGTGATTCTGTGATAGCCCATAGCCCATACAGATAAAAGCCTTTAGGCCTTATCTAACTTTACTTCATATAATAATGGCAACTTGAATTATTTTTCCGCCTACAAAAGCTAGGCTGCAAAAATCTGCGGTTTCAGAAGGCAGGCTGAGGATGATGGGCACAAGGGGCACTTGCAGCCATACCTCTACTTTACTTTCTCCGTTGTGTGACAATTATAAAGGGTCAAATCCTGACACTAGATCAATGTTCAGTGGGACTTTAATTATTTCAACAGGACTGCTAGCGATAAAAAGTGTCGTTTGATGGATTGCTGTACGCAGTAAAAATGAAAAGCAGGTATTTCTGTCCCAGAGCAGAGATCATAGAATCATAGAATGGTTTAGGTTGGAAGGGACCTTAAAGATCATCTAGTTCCAACCCCCCTGCCATGGGCAGGGACACCTCCCACCAGACCAGGTTGCCCAAAGCTCCATCCGGCCTGGCCTTGAACGCTTTCAGGCATGGGGCCTTTCTTCTTCTTGAAAAGTTTCAAACAGCCAGGCTGCCCATCATCAACTTGAAGATAAAAGTCAAAGCAGCACTGAGTCAGCTGGAACAAGCTCGTTAGTTACCAGATAATGCCTCCAAACCAACTCTGCAGCCATCGGAGCCATCTCTTCCCTGGACAGTGCCCAGGAATCATTTGTAAATGAAATGCAACCAAATTTATTGCTTGTGGAAACCTTGGCTTGGTGGCTTCTTGGATGCTCCCTTGGATGCCACGATGGAGAGGAGGAAACCTCCTCCTGTTCATGGCAGCCGGGACAGTCCTGCAATTTTCATGGAATCATAGAATGGTTTATGTTGGAAGGGACCTTAAAGATCATTGAGTTCCAACCCCCCCTGCCACCTAGTGGGACACCTCCCACTAGACCAGGTTGCTCAAAGCTCCGTCCAACCTGGCCTTGAACACCTCCAGGGATGGGGCCTCCACAAATTCCCTGGGCAAAGGGATGCAGAAGACTTCTTCAGAAGTAGGCATCTAGCACTATGAGAGTCCTGTAGTTTTCATCCTGGCAGAGCCCGACGGTGACAGCTGTGACTCACACACACAATAGGTTATAAGACCTTCTCCAAAAATAGAAGCTGGAGTATAACAGACTGCAGTAGTAACCCGCTCAAGTTAATGAGGGAGATTTGTTCGGCGTGTGTAACATTCCTCGTTCTATGATTAAAGGAATGATTTGGCAGTAAATGTGCTATGAATGAGCTGACAAGACTCTATGCACCAACCACCAAATGACTGCAATATGCCGTTTTTATTAGAGCATGCGTCAGCAATGAATATTTATTTAGAAGTGGATTTCCAAGCGATGCAATGGACCTAAAGGTCATCGACTCCCAAAGCTTTTGGACTTTTTAATATTGAGCTATCTTTCTTTTCTAGAATAGATGAGTAACCCCTCTGCATCACTCTTCCTCCCAAATTCCCTTGAAAAGTATTTTGCTCTCATCTCGCTGTCTGCATTGGTTCAAAGAAAAAAGTGTGCGTGTGTGGAGGTTGTTTTTTTTTTCCTACAGCTTCACAGAGATAGCTTTTGGGGATCGAATCAGCAAAGAAGAAGGGCAGAGGAAGATTCCAAGGCTGAAAGTAATTTTCTGGGGCTTCTCACCTTCTCAGGTACATTCTTCGTCCCCCCGTTTGCGAGCCTCTGTCCTAGTGCTTTCCTCTGTGCCGAGGTGCAATCAAGGATACCTACACCACTCCGGAGCATGTTTGCCTCAGGTCTTCAAATAAACATTCAAGGAGTTTTCACAGCCTCTCTAGACAACATTCACCCTACATTTTCTTTTATGGCATTTAATTTCTCTTCTTTGCTGGAAGTTGAACAGATTTCTTGTTGTTCTAGTCACCAAGGGCACAGAACTATTGATCGCCATGCTCTCCCTCCGCTTTGTTGGAAGAATATGTACCTGGCTTCCTTTAGGTTTCCCTTTTCTAGGCTAAACAAATCCAATGGCTTCACTTTTTCTTCACATGCTGTTGTCACATCCTCTTCTCATTTTCACTTTTATTCTCCAGGGGTTTTTCAGTCTGTGTGGACTGTATATTTCTACTGCACCTTGTCTCAGGGAGCTGCCGCTGCTGAAATTCATCGGATTTCTGAAGTCTGTGGCTCTCTATTATTCAGTGAGAAAAGGAAAAAATGGGTACTGACCTCCAGACAATTCTGGAGCTTAACTCTCAGAAATCACCTCTGAGGAAAGAGAAGATAATTTAATCTCACTGGCCTAACTGCTCCTTTATCTGCTTCCTCAGACTGCTGAAAAGCCTGAAAAATGATCAAAGGTGGGCTTCATGGTAGGGACGTTTGACTTAAACACGGGAATGAACCCCCAAACTCACTAGAAATCAACTTGTCCCATCCCCTTAGGTCAATAGTCTTGGGGAAATTCTTTGTCCCTCTCCAACAAGGAACCCGAGCAAAACTGGGAGGTGGACAGAATTCCTCAACCCAGGGATGGGTAGTACCCAGTGCCCACCACGGTGGTGTTAGCCCAGTGCCCTCTGCACTCAGTGACTGGCATGGCAGTGATGACCCTCCTCACGCTTATGTCCTTTAAGGCCTTTGGGTGCAGACTTTTTGGCCCAGAGAAAGGTCGTCTTTGCTAAGGGAGCTGCTGGACTTAGAAAGTCGATGACCTGTGATGGATCTGCCCGGAGGTGGGTCTCATGTGAAATAGAGCAGTCATCAGGTCAATTAACACAAGGAATTATTCCGCATTTCTGTTCAAGCATTGAAACAGGCTGCCCAGGGAAGTGGTAGAGTCACCATCCCTGGAGGTATTTAAAAGACAGGCAGATGTGGTACTGAAGGACGTGGCTTAGTGGTAACTTGGCAGTGCTAGGTTAATGGTTGGAGTTGATGATCACAAAGGCCTCTTCCAACCAAAATGATTTTATGATTCTATGATTTTGATGGTCATGTTTGCAGCTGCACTGAGACCTGAGTATTGGTCTTCATAGCACCTGACCAAAGCTTCAAGTTCCCAACTCGGCAGCAGCAAACTTCAGGTGGAAGGTAGAGTTACTTGGCACTCCAGCCCAGATCCATTGCTGCTTCTAGACTTGAGGTGGCAGCCTACAACCTATGGGAGGGAAAGTTGTTGCTTTGCCCATTTGAAGTACTTTAAAGGGGAAAATCCAAATGCAACATCCTGCCACTGCCAAAACCAGAAACCCTGTACTTGTTGCCACTGTACCAGCGGAAGCGTTGTCTCACAGTTGGTTCAGGCAAGGTTGGTTCAGGCAAGCTGTACTGCAGGGAAATAAAGGCTTTTCTTAGCAATCCAGGTTAAGAAGAAATATTTAGGGTAACAGAAGAAAATTTTGAACACAAAAATAGAAGCCAAGTTTTTTTTTTCAAGATGAGTATCTTTTACAAGCATCCTGTTCAGTGCTGCCTTTGAGATGTAACAGAGGAGGATACGATCGTCCAGCGGATGGTCAAAGCCCTGAAGGCCTTTTGCAGGTTGCTGGCTCAAGCCTTCTCCTTGATCTCAGTGTCTTTTGGGAGTTATAACGCTTTATGTAAGACGATGCTAGCTTGAGAAGAGTGATTTTTCAAATGTGGTCCTTACCCTTAGGGGGAAAAAAAAAAAAAAAAAGAAAAAAGAAAAAGCTACAAACAACTTCACAGAAAAATCTGACCATGAATGCCATGAAGCTTTTCTTCAGCCATGTAAAAAACCAAAATAATCAGGTGTCCGAGGTGTTTTAAGGTATCAATCTGATACAATGCTATTTCAAGCAATGAAGATGCTCTCCTCAAACTTTTCACAGATGCTAAGATGCTGACACTGAGGGACATTTAGGAAATTCCTTTCCCAGATAATTTTTTTCTGATTTCCATCAACCTTACAGAATATTTCTTATTATTAAGTCCCTCAGAAGTGCATCTCGTAAGCCAGGTAAAGCCAGTCAGCCTACAGGTATGTAGAGCAGAAATAGCTGTTCTGTGAAGCTGTCTGTACAGGCAGGAAACGACAATGGTGATGTAGTGTGCCAAAGTCTGAGATATTATTATTCTTTTAATTAAATTTGAGTATGCTTTGCAGATACTATTTACTTTCTCTGATTACTGTACACAGACTTGTGTCAAAGGCATTAGGAAATACTAAGTGGGGATGGTTACCAGCACAGCTATCTAAGCCAATAGGGAACATCTGGATCATGAAAGTTTTAGGGAGATAAAGATCATGAGAAGTGACAGAGTTGGAAGATAAGTCTACATCCTGAACAACAACTCCTGGTTCACTGCAGAGGACTGCAAGGCTGCGATTTGGGAAGATGTAGGGAGCTGATTTAACCCTTTAGATGATGCGAGTAAGTCAGAATTGTGAATTAACCAAGTTTTTTTTCCCCTATTTTTCCAAAGGTTAGACAGTATGACATCCTTTTGGGCTATACAAGCACAAAATCTAATCATCATAATTGTGCTTAAGGACTGGTACAGAAAGCAGGGACTGTGAGAAACGATGCACAGTTTTTGGTGGAGGGAGCTCATAGAAGGGGAGTAGGTCACAACAGTAACAAAGCAAAACTAAAAATGAGGCATGCAGAGATCCTGAGACAAGGTGGAGACAAAAGGTGACACGAATATTAAAAAAAAAAAAAATCTACCAGGAATCATGAGACCTGATCCTGACTATTTCCTGGGGATTGACTTCCCAGCTCCTGGGACCTGCCTCATCCCCATAAACTTGCCTGGTGATCTGGACTCCTGGTTAACCCTGGCCGTGATCTGTCCTGCTTACTTTGCTCCAGGCTGGGGCTAGTGAAGCCCCTGCCGGGCCAGCCACGTTATGGAGCCCAGCTGCCATCTCCATATGCCTCAGGGAGCAGCTGACCTCTGCTGCTCCCTGACATCCCCCTTGAGTGAGTTTGTGGGGGGTGGCAAGAACAAAGCCATGGATGCAACGGGAAATTTCATTTAATCACCCACTAAGAGACAGTTAAGAAATTAAGCCAAGACACATGGCAGAGGTTACACTCTCCCCAGAAGAAATACAGATGTGTCATTTAGCAGGTCTTCTGCATCTTGGTGATGGATGCCCAGAGAAAGATAGCAGGAGCTGCTTCTTTACAGGAAGACCCATCACCCATGCCCTTGTGCACAGAGGAGCTTTCACAGCCCTCTCCTTCTCCTGCCCCCGGGGTAGGACCTCCTTCACTGGTTATTCTTTGCAGCTTTGCTGGAGCCTAGAGAAGGACCAGTGGGAAGTTGAGGTCAGACAATTTTATTTTGGTCTCCTGCCTCCTGCCATGCTGGGACAGCTGAGGGGAACAGATGCTTGCAAGGCAGGTGATCAACTTCAGGAAGGTCTGGGGAGACTGCAAAGGACTAGGAGCAGCCCCCAGGGGCTTGTGAGAGGCAGGAGCTTCTTTCCATACCCAGTTTGGCATGGGGTAAGGACATCCATGGGCAGCAAGCAGGGCGGGGGAGGTGGGTTCAGGGCCTATCCCTGCACCCCCAGACAGCACTGTGTGTCTCCTCTAGCAGCATGGCTATGGAGAGGACCCAAAGCCAATCATTCTGAGCCACCAGAGCTAAAAAAAACCAACAGGGAAGCTGTGAAAGTGCTCTTCCAGTTCACAGGGTGCAATGGAAGAGCCAGTCGTCTTGCCATCTTCTACCTCCTCTGTCACCCAAGGAGTGAAGGACACGACCAGGAGTTCGTCTGGTGTCATGTCTGAGGCTATCGTGACACAGGAGCTCCAGCACTGCCTAAGGAAGCAAGGGCTTCTGGGAAACTCTGGAATCAGCCATTTGACTTGTATAGGCTGATTGTACAAACGGTTCTCTCTTTTGGAGAGCTTGGCTCTCGTCTTTTGGACAAGGCTTTGAGCAACCTGGTCTAGTGGAAAGTGTCCCCACTTATGGCAGGGGGGTTGGAACTAGATGATCTCTGAGGTCCCTTCCAACCCAAACCATTCTATATTCTATATCCTGGCTCAGGATCTCCCTAAGTCACAGACTGCCAGAGGATCTTCATTTTACACCTGTCCTATACTTAAACTTTTTTTCTATGCATCCATCTGCCACATCTTTCTTTTGTCCTTGATTGTGGGGAGCGAAGATGGAGCCAAGCTTTGTCAACTTTTGCCCTTCTTGACTTCTTGGGATTCCGTGCATCTCAAAGAGAATCTTAGAAGCCACATGGTCTCTAAATGAAGGTCTACAGATGAAGCTACCCTTCCACAGTGCATGCAGCCACTATGTTGATAAGTAATCATGTGTTACACAAGAGTGAGTTATGAGGTACATTGTAGAGCTCATCAGAACATACCAGTAGGGAAGCTCGACCCACAATGACACACACTATCTGCACCTCTGTTCTTACTTCTTGCTCTCCTTATTTCCTTATTTCCTTATTTCGTACTCTTATTGGTATCTTCAATCCAGCATGCTAGCATGTTGAATAGTACTAAAACTTGTACCCTTCTCTCCACACACCATGCACGAGAGACTGTGGAGCTACCCAAGTCTAGAGGTTATGGAGTTACTGCAGGTGGGGTGAAAAAAAAAAAAAGAAAAACATAAAAAAAACCCCCACCCACACTTCTAGGAGTAATCAAAAAGACATCTTTCTAATAAACCAGAGGGTATCTGCATCTGGTGTAAAGTTACTGTTTCTTCATTAACTCTTAATAAGAAGCAAAGCTTATGTGATGTACACCAGTCACAATCTGACTGCTGAGCTCTCACATGCTTTTCCCAATTTTTATGGCATTTCCCACAAAATCCCTTCCCTGAAACAAGAGCTATATTTCAAGTTCAGGAGGTCAGTTTCTTTTTGGAGAACTTAGACTGAGTGGTGAAATTTTAATGGGAATCTAGAAACAACCTAAGAGTGGAGTCAAAAAGATTGCTGTTCTGGGAACGCTTCCTTCTGACCTTATAATTACCAAAAACAAGAAAAGCACAATTGAAGTCAAGCACTTCTGCCCCCTTACGGAGCACGGAGGACACCGTTATTATAACTAAAGACTAAGTCTTAAGCTTTCCAACAAACATATAATAAATCAATGTCCTTTGCCTTGTTGTAATTTCACACACAAGATTTATGAACCTGTATATTTAGACTGTTTATTTAGAGCTCTGGCATGCAGGCTACTCTTGGCACAATAAGAGAGCTTTCTCTGAATGTATGCTCAGATGCTGTTTTGATTTGGCTTTATTTTAATGATTTAAATTAAAGAATCCATCACTGCCTTCCAAAGATCAGCTCAGACTTAGCAAGGTCAAAGGCACATTTTGTATTAGTCTCAATTCCACTGCGGCATCATGTTTGAACTACACCCAATTCCACGAATGGCAAAATCTCTCATTTTTTTGTTACAACACTTTGGTTCCCTCGTTAAATCTCAGCCCTCTCTTGGTCTTCTGCATTCCCCCCCCCCCCCCCCCCTGTGCTTTTATTTCTTCTCTTCTGCATGGAATTCTTGACTTGTAACCAGATGCCACCTTGGAGCTGAAACAGGGGAGAACATGGTTGTGCTCTTCAAGTCCTCCCACCAAGGAACATCCTTCTGCTTGACTTACCAAAACAAGAATAAATATAGACGTGTGTACAGTTTTCGAATTCTTTTTGAATTGCCAGCTTTCCCTTTAAACTACTAAACCTCTCTGATAGCAGCTCTCAGCCTTTTTGCAAATCAAGAATATCCCTTGCTTACACACACCATGGATACCGCAAGGACTGTCCTCTCTCGTCACTATGGGAATACGAGGGAGTTATGATGGTTTTCTCCTCCCTTTACATTTTGCTCCAAACAAGGACTGACGTTTTGTGATTTTTTCAGTCTGACTGTTCTGTGGATCATCTCTTTTCATATGACATGGCCCGAGAACTGGTAGAATTTAATGTCGCTGACTGTCACTTGAATGTGGGTTTCTGAAAAACATGAATCAGATGTAAATATTAAGTTCCACTTACAATTTTTGCTTTTAGTATTTTCCTTTTCGCAACCAATGTTAAAAATGTATCCAGCTTTTTTGACTGCTCTGCAAACCCTGCTGAAATCTTCCCAGGATGACTGTGTTGTCACTCCCCCACTTGACTCCCCCATTGACTGTGACTGTTGGGTCACAGTGACCTGGTGGCACCCAGCTTGCAGCAACCACAAGAGAGATAATTTCCCTCAAGATGCTTCTGGAAACACCACAGAGTGTTTGTCAAAAGGGTTCAAAAAATGACATTTTGATCTCTCTCACAGAGGAAAGCGTTTCTCCTTGCTTTTTCACAGTTGATGCCACATGAGGAGTACTCCTTGTGTGGGATGAACAGTCAAGAGCAAGGACAACCACCTTAGCTAACCTGTGGAGTACATCTTTGATGTGGATAAGACCCTGCAGTGTAAGGACATCTACGTTTAGTTTGTGTAGAGGAAAGAAATATATTTCTTTTATAAACTTGTCTATTATTGTAATTATAAGACTGCTGAGTAAACTGTCAGTGCCTTAAAGAAATGCATTTTCCCCTAATTAGTGTAGGGGGCTTTGGTAATTTCAGGAGGGTGACGAGAAGGTTATACATGGTTCTAGGTGAGATATTTAACCTTATATTGTATTTCAGTCACTCAGTAAACTGAGAAAGGGGTTGAGTAAATTACCTGTTACAACAACAAGAGTGCAATGTCACTGCTGAGTAAGGTCTCCTGACTGGTTCTCAACGTTTCCTTTGCATACATCGTGTGAGTGAGCATGTAAATCGTTTTGTGCAAGTACAGCAGGTTAGCCTTGTACTGAAAAACTTCTTGTTCTGCTGAAATGTTTAGTCAGAGAAACTGCAAAAGGAAAGGACAGCTCAACAAGGACATGACGTTCTCCCCTCGTGATTGACAAATGTCCTTCGATGGCAACTGCGGTTGCCTGTAATGCTGAGTCTCATTCAGCAGGTAGAAATACAAAATACAAACAGAAGATTTTTCTCCTCACTTATGTAGACCTAGCCTGGGCTTTAATGGCTTGGCTTAAATTCATCATTGCTCGTTTTTGATCTGATGGCAGTGTTTCAACTAAAACTGGAATCACCCTGGGCTCCCAAGACCTTCCATGTACAAAAGGAGTTGTCTTCAGTGCATGGCTCAGCTCATTCAACCTCACAGTCATCTCCTCCACCTAACGATCAGTAGAACCAACAGTAGACCTCAAAGTCTCACTTGTGACTTAGCTGGTTTACCACACAACAGAGAAAAACAGAGAAAAATGCAAAGCTGCCAAGCTATCAGAGACTCAGATCAGTAAAGGCAGCATCATGCAGACATCCCAGTTCAGGCATGAAGGTGAGACAGCTGAGCTCAGTGTTATCTAGAATCTTCTATACTATGGCTGGTGTCATATCCAGTGATATCTTTCAGTTTCTTAATAAATCCACTGGAAAGGAAGGTCTTTTGTTCCTGTTATTGGGATTAGGAGACTGTCACAGATCCTTCCATCTTAATCCTTAAGACTTTCCAGACTAAATTCATCTATGTCCAATGTATACCAATTTATTCTTGCATCAGTGTTTTCCCTCTCCTTAAAGAGTCCTTCTCTGTTCCTTGAGTTCACTTATATTTAAAGAATAATTATATTCCTCCTCAGCTTTCCTTTATCCTAGGCAGTATAAAACACAAACACTTCTAGACTTTTCCTATCTTCTAACGTCTGCATGCCACTCTTGGTCCTGGATGAACTTCACGGCACCAGCTTGAAGTCATATTTCTTGTTTGTGGAAGCCAAGGATTTTGTCCACTGTTTTGTAAGAGGCCTCGTTTCAGTCTCATCAAAGAACTCTCCTGAGAACACCTCAGCTGCAGCATCCCTGGGATGTTTGCTTTTTAAGGACTGTACGATTCTGTGATCAACAGACACACCCTGCCCTTTTTACTCCCTCATTTTCCACTGACAAACTCCATCTTTACAGCTGATTCACTTGTTATTGCCCTCCACTCCCTATCCCCCCTTAATCTTTGTACTATTATATTTTTCAGTTCTCCATCCAGTTCACCTCACTAGTACACCAACGCTCTTCTGAATAGCCTGCACCCCCCAGCTTTGTGCTGTCTACAGATTCCATGGGTAAATATTTTTTAAGCCAGGCTCACCTATGGATATATTAAGATTAGTCCAAAGACAGTGTTGTGAAACTCCACTAAAAACTGCCCTGCAAACTACAAGCTCTCTTCTCTACAGAACCCCAGGTCATTTCTCTTTAGTAGTTACTGACCACATTAGCAGTTTGGAAATGATCCACATTTTCTCCAGTTAATAATATCCCATGTGGCACAATATTGATATTGCTTCATTGAAGTCTAAGTGGATTATGTCTAAAGCATTTTTCCCATCCATAAGAACTGGTTATCCTTTTTACGGAAAGATATCAGACACAAACAGCCTTTGATAAATCTGTATTTCCTGCCATCTTGATTTATTTTCACCTCCTTGTGGTCGTTTCTTTTCTTTAATTATTCATTCATTTTTGTTTTCGTGAAGATTTATTCTAAAGCTTGCACATTCGTGGGGCTGGGTGGTTGCTTTTCTCCACTCAAATATGGACGCTATATTTATTATTTGACATACAGATGGAACCACCCCCAACTTCATACATTTATTAAAGAGCTTTGAGACGGAGCACTGATTTCCTGAGCCAGCTCTTTCAAATATCAAGAATGCTGATTACCCAGCTCCATATCTCCTCCCTTCTCCCCAGCTAAATGAAACTAGTTTAGAGAGTTTTGTTTCCACTTTGGTAATAGAAATTTCCATGTCCACAGTCCTCTTCCCATTAATCATCTTGTCTTTCCTTAGCAGGTTCTACATCTGAGTCCTTACAGAAAACTGAGCTGAAGTAGACCTTTAACTGCAGGGTTATACTTCCATTATCTTTAATGTCTGCTCTATATTTCTTACTCCACATTTGCTTTCTGTTTTCATGTTTACATACCAAAGAAATCCTTGCTCCCTATTTTAATTTTCTTTCCCAGGATTAATTTGAATTTACTTTTAGCAATGCCCATGCTACCCCTGAATTTTTTGATCTCTGAAGTGCAGTTCCCTCCACTGATATTTTTGCTCTTTGTAAGGTCTCTACTGACTCCCACTTTTCTATTAAGGTGATTGCAGTTGGAGCAGTCCTCCTTCTGAGAAGCCTAATGAACTTCATCTTTGTGAAACACAGGTTGCTCACCTATGGTTGGCTTTTTTTTTTTTTTTCACCTGCCAGAAGACAAAGATTTACTGACCCTTGTAATTGTTGGCCTAAAATAGGAACCAACTCCTCCATCCTTTCTTGTTAGACTACCTTCTAAATTTCACTGAAGTCTAATACAAACCTTTAAAATAAATGTGTTATTTCAGTAGCAGGTATGAGCTAGAATACAAAATTAGAATTCAAACTTACAAACACGTCGCTTTTTATTGCTTCTGACATAAATGACCACTGCACCATGTAAGATCTTCTAATTATTGAAGTTCCCATAATCACACGGGGCTATAGTGCCATTCAGAGCAAATTGCCAGTGTTAGGGTACAGATTCATAGAATCATAGAATCATAGAATTGTCCAGGTTGGAAGGGACCTTTAAGATCATTAAGTCCAACCATTAACCTAACATTGCCAAAATCACCACTAAACCATGTCCCTCAGCACCACGTCTACAGGTCTTTTAAATACCTTCAGGGATGGCGACTCAACCACTTCCCTTCGCAGCCTCTTGCAATGCTTGACAACCTTTTCTGTGAAGAAATTTTTCCTTATATCCAATCTAAACCTCCCCTGGTGCAACTTGAGGCCATTTCCTCTTGTCCTATCACTTTTTGCTTGGGAGAAGAGACCAACCCCCACCTCACTACCACCTCCTTTCAGGTAGTTGTAGAGAGAGACAAGGTCTCCCCTCAGCCTCCTTTTCTCCAAGCTAAACAACCCCAGTTCCCCCAGCCCCTCCTCATAAGACTTGTCCTCCAGACCCTTCACCAGCTTCGTTGGCCTTCTCTGGACATGCTCCAACACGTCAATGTCTTTCTTGTAGTGAGGGGCCCAGAACTGAACACAGTGCTCGAGGTGGGGGTGTGTGTACAGGGGGACGATCACTTCCCTAGTCCTGCTGGCCACATTGTTTCCAATACGAGCCAGGATGCTGTTGGTCTTCTTGGCCACCTGGGCACACTGCTGGCTCATATTCAGACAGCTGTCCACCAACACCCCCAGGTCCTTCTCTGCCAGGCAGCTTTCCAGCCACTCTTCCCCAAGCCTGTAGCCCTGCATGGGGTTGTTGAGAACCAAGTGCAGGACCTGGCACTTGGCCTTGATGAACCTCGCACCACTGGCCTTGGCCCATCAGTCCAGCCTGTCCAGATCACTCTGTAGAGCCTTCCTCAATCAGATCAACGCTCCTGCCCAACTTAGTGTCATCTGTAAACTTACTGAGGGTGCACTTGATCCCCTCGTCCAGGTCGTTGATAAAGACATTAAACAGAACCGGCCCCAGAACCGAGCCTTCGGGAACACTGCTTGTGACCGGCCACCAACTGGCTTTAACTCCATTCACCACCACTCTCTGGGCACAGCTATCCAGCCAGTTTTTTGCCCAGTGAAAAGTACACCCATCCAAGACATGAGCAGCCAGTTTCTCCAGGAGAATGATGTGGGAACCAGTGTTGAAACAGTGTCATGCCGTGCCTAATTTAGTCCAGCTCCAGGCTGCTACTAAAGAGGTGATCCCAGTTCTTTCTGCTATCCCCGCTTACATGACTGCTCAGTCAAATGCACAGGAAGGAAGAGGAATATCCAGCCAGGGTCCACTGCAAAGTGGAAGTATCAGGACCACCTCTTCTGGTGGCAGCCCACACTGAGATCAGATTGTAGCACAGATCTGCACGCTTAATCAGGGGCATTTAAAATACTTTAACTAAATGGATCAGTTGGCCTACATTTGCTTCTGTGGGTTTTGAAATGATATCATTTTAAGGTCAAGAGATCTGGCTCATTCAAGCAGCGGTTCGTTAATATCTTAAGCTAGTGGACTATGAAAAACATTTTGCAGTTAATCATTCTCCCTTTTTGTATATATCATCCTGATGAATGCACATATCTCTACTACCGTTTCTCTTCCCATACCCAGCCCAAGTACTGCATTATCTCAATGGCCTGCAGGTGTGTAGATTTGTATCTCATTTTATCAAATCTGCCTGAAAAAAATAAAATGGATACACTAACTCATTCAAAGAGGGAGCCAGCCTCGCTCTGATCTCATATTCTTTAATCAGGCTGATCAATAGACTTCAGCCCCAATCTCCAAACAGATAAATAAGTAAAACAATTTCCAAAAAAATTTTATTCCTATGATATGCAAGTAAATGAAAACACTAATTTCGATTTATATAAAGACTTCAGCATAAATTATTCAAAAGCACTTTGTGAACTGACATAGGAAATTGATGCAAAGCTTATTGACTCGGCTGAAGTCCTTCCATTGACTTCACATTAACTTTGGACAAGGACTGAAATGCGGCTGATCCACTACTGAAGTACAGCCACTTCTGATCAATGGTGGAGGAGATATTCAACAGCACATCAACACCAATCGTCACGTAAAACCTGGGGACACGTTATCTTAATGAGCTACATCATTGATTCGAATTCTTGATGAAATTTAAGCAGGCAGAATATAACCCTTCAGCTTGTTACTTGGCTTAAGCCTAAGCCCAACATGCCGTTTCTTAACCATCCTCATCTGTCCTTCTTCACTGCAGGTGATGAGTTTTAACTAATTGAGGATGGAAGGATACCCCATAATGTAGTATCCTCCCAGCCACAAACTGGAACATCTGTTCAGTTCTGAAGCAGAGGAAAGTTAACCTTGTGGGTACCTTATTGCAGCATCCAACCTCTTCCTTGGAGGTCTGCCAGCAATGCTAGTTTTGAAACAGCTGAATAAGTAGTACATTTTAAGAAAGTAAATTTTGTAAAGGTGGGTATGAAGTACGAAAGATGCCTAGACGCTACGGCACAAATCCAGGTCTAATGTGCTAGGGTTATGAGGACAAGTCTCAGTGCTACTGTGTGTCCTCTCCAGTTTGACCCACTGGATACAGCTGTACTCATCTCTCCCACTCACATATGAAAAAGTAAAAAGCTATCCTAATGAGAGACAGAATCTATTTGCATTTAGCATTTATTTCATTTATTAAAAAGGATGTTCAGTCTGAAAAGAATCAGTGATAAAACCTCTCCTACAAAACACACAGCTGTAGCTCACTACAACAGTTAGTAAAAACTTATTTTTAAGAGGAAAAGCAAAGTCTAGGCAATCTATTCAAGAGGATGAGGTGCAGCAACATTACAAAGGGCATCCACCGACAAAGGTAAGCTCTATTATTTGGTGGGACACACCCTCTAGGAAAAAAGCTCTTCCAAACAAGGATTAGGGAAATTCAAGCAAATTCCACCCATTGCCTTCCTCTGCTTTATCATGTCTAACATGAGTGTTTTGTTTTAACTTTAAAGGTCCTCCGCAGTACATCCTTACATCCTTTACACCCTCTCCCCCGAAAGGTTTCCTAGGATCCCCTCTTTAATGAGCTACAATGTCATGTTTCTTTTCGGCTGTTCCTTCATTGGCTTTATGAAGCTTGAAGGCCTTTTTTTTTTTTTTTTTTTAATGCACAAAGACACGGCTTTGCCTAGCAGGACAGAAAGCAGCTTTAACCCAGCTGCATGATTAGCACATTTTTCTAGGACATGGGAATGGTAGATTGGAAACCTCCCAACCTGAGAGACTTGAGCCCAAGCCACCCACTTCCTAAGCAAGCAAGCTAATCCTACTATATTGCAAAAAGGGCAGATTGTGCATTATAGACAGTGTCATTGGTGATCATTACATGCACCCAGAAGATGCTTTTGAGATGAGCTTCACTGGGGCTTTTGAGAAAACAGTGTCAATGTCATGAATCTCACAAAGTGCTGGGAAGGAACTGCTCAGCTCTGCCGAGACAGCGGCACCTCTGGACATCCACAGGAGAAAACTGTAGATATCAAATGTTTAATAGCGAAAGCATCAGTATTTAGGGACACAGGTGCCTAAAAAAACCCTAAGAAATCTTTTTGCAGATAGTTTTGTAGAGTAACCATCCCACCTTTCCTCATGAAACAGGACCTAATTGCCAAAATTTCTTAATGTGGATCGCATCTCCAGTGCCAGAAGCAAGAAGAGACCCAATTGGTATTGGCAACCTGTACTACAAGCACCTTGCTAGCCAAAGTGCTTCGTGTGGGTCTATGTGATATCTTGTCTTATTTCTTGCTCCCACTATCGCTATATGCAGTCACGACACTGAGAAATTTTAGAAGAGATTTAGTAACATAAATAAGGGCAAAGGAAAGCACATTTCCACGATCACAGACTCTCTGCCAGCCATTCAGATGGGAGGGGAGGAGCTGATTGAAGCTGCTAAATTTGATTAAAGCATATGCTCTTGGGCTTTGCAGTTGAATATCCTTAAATTTTCCTCACTTTTTCTCCTTTCCAGGTCATCACAAGGTTTAAAACACATTGGAAGGTTCTTGTTTCATTATCATGCAATATTTTTTTTTTCTAAAATTTGGGTTTTTTCCCCCTTTCCACTTCTTCCAGAGAAATCATATAGAAACCCTCATCATTAAGGCATATAAGACCATTGTCAAGAGGACAGCAAAATTAGGACGCACAAAGGATCAAGGAGGAAAGAAGTTACCACCTAGTAAAGGTGTTAAAAAATATAAGACAATACCATTCTTTGTTATAACATGCAAAGGTAGTTGGAAGATTAGCAGAAGAAGCAAGTGACGAGGAGTCTGTGGTCATGGCCCAAATGGGTATCAATGACACAGGCAAGGGAGGTCCTGTCTGTGGAGGCAAAATTTAGGGTCCTGGAAAAGAAACCAAAGTGAAGGACCTCTATGGTAATGTTCTCTGAAATGCTCCCTTCTCTCTTGTAGGTCCAGGGAGAGTGGTGGAGATGCAGAGTTTGAATCTAAGATGGTTTCAGGCTCTTCTGACACATGCAGAGTGTCGAAAGCTGGTATAGGAGAGACGGAGTTCATCTGAGGCATTGTCACTTAAGATCAAGAAGCGTGAGCGAGCTTTTAAAGCGAGGAGTGAGGGAAGCCAACCGGTGCACAAGAGCATATGGTTTGGGATGACATTTCTAAAGATGAAGACACAAACATAGGTACCCCTCAATGAAGAATAGGTCACAGGAAGTAAACAATCAAACAGAAAATGGAAAACAAATGGATTGACATTTGAAAAGGTTGTCAAGACAGGAACGAAAGTCGCAGTACATGTGTTACTACGCAAATGCTGGAAACCTCAGAAACAAAGACGGTGGGACTGGCCTTTTTGAGCCTGAATGAAGAAATGGATATACATTCATCAAAAACTTGGTGGAAGGAAAACAATCATAATGGACACTATATCAGATGAGCCATATGCTGGAAAGAGAGAGCAAAACACATCATCAAGAAGCTCTACGAATTGAAACTCCAGGCCAAGAAGGAACAATACAGCCTTGGGTCAATAGACCTTACTGCTCACCAGCTCAGCAGCACTGATGCTAACAGAAAAATAAAAGAGTTAGGAAAGGCAGGAGATACAAGTGTATCGGGAGACTTCAGTTACCTCCACGGAGAATGAGCAAAGGTCACATTTGAGTCTGAAGCAGCAGCTGCTGGTTACTGATCCCAGAAAAAGATACATAACCCCTGGGTAGATACAAAAATCTAGTTCAAAATCTCCTCATGAAGTCAACATGCTGCAGCAGATTCCACAACGTACTTTGCATCAACATCCCTATGGGAGCAACAGGGGCTGAGCAGTTCATCAAAGCTTTGTCCAAATTCAGCAGTGGAACCGTGTAAACATAAGCTCTTAAAAAAAGTTAAAAGGGGAAGTCAGAGGAATTAAATCCTTACAGGTGTTGACAGTACTGAAGGGTGTTGAGTAGTAAACATGCCACTGGTACACCGCTGTTTTTCTCTTAGAAAAGCCCGGAGAAAAAAAAAATAAGCCAGAACGGTTGAACTGAAGGGTAAAGGCTGCTATTAGAAATAAGAAGGCATTCTTCAAAAAGCTAAAGCTGTATCCAGAAAAAGCAAACAGAATCGGGAACTCTGGCAGATAAAAAATAAAAATATAATGAAGGCCAAAGGAGACTGAGGAGCAGCCAATGAAGGGGAACAAAACTAATACTAAATTTTTATTTCAACATTATCTGGAGTGAAAATCCTGCCTGTAAGACCAATTGATAACTATATACAAGAATCACTCGCAGAGAAAAAAGTCAGTGCAGAGTACCCAAGTGAATTCTTTGCACTGGTGTTTACTACAAAAGAAACAAGGGTGATAAACATCCCAGACCTTTTTTGAGGGGAGGATTCAGCGAAGAATCTGCCTGAAATTGAACTAAAGGTACAGATCAAAAAGATGGAATAAACACAGACAAAATAGCAGGGCTAAATATATTTATTCAAGAGTTTTACAGAAAAGAAAAAAAAAAAACAAAAAACTGAATTATTAACACCAATGTGAAATCTTTCCCTTAAAACCCCCCTGGTATATGAAAACTGGAGAGGGTCCAGGAGAGATCCAGGGAACTACAAGCTTATAAACCTGACATCTGAACCAGACAAATTGCTGAATCTTTGATGAAGGAAGGTAAAAAAAAAAATCACTTCTGGTTAATTGCACCTTACAGATCTCTTGATTCTTTTAATGGGTTAACAGGCTTGTGGGTATCAATAACCCAGTAAATAAAATGTTCCAAAAAAGTGTTAACAAAAGATGTCTAAAGGAAATAAGCAGCCATGGGATAAGATTAACCTATATCTGGTCTTGACCAATATAAATAATTTTTCAAAGATAAGAAGCAGAGGATAGGAGTAACAATTCAGTTTCTTCTACCACAAAGACTAATAACTTCAAATGAAGCTGACAGGATTCAAAATAAAATGAAGGAGTTGGTCCTTCATGCAGCAACTAGCAGACATGAAAAACACAAATGTACATTTTTATGGGCTTACATCTGGGTGAATAGATGGAAGAGGGAATCATAGAATCACAGAATGGTTTAGGTCAAAAGGGACCTTAAAGATCATCCAGTTCCAACCCCCCTGCCATAGGCAGAGACACCTCCCATTAGATCAGGTTGCTCAAAGCCCCATCCAACCTGGCCTTGAACACCTCCAGGGATGGGACATCCACAGCTTCTCTGGGCAATTTAATCAGCAAGGACCACAACAGGGTCACAAAGTCCCTGAAATGAGAATAGTTGGAGACTAGTAGAGTAGTCATAAATATCTTCCCTGTGCTTACTTTTTTTGGCATCCACTTAAGGGTGCCGGTAGAAGGAGATGGGCTATACGCACCTGGGTCTGAAACAACAGTGATGTTCAGTGTTTTCTTAATTCTTAAATTATAACATGATGTTTATGAATTTCTCACATGCTTAATAATTATGGCCCTCCTCCACAACATAGTCCAAACCACAGAATATATAGGTCTGGAAGAAGTTTCAGGAGATCATTTACTTCATACCCCAAATCATCTGAATCATCATGTAAACTGTTTCCACATATGATTTGCAATTCAATCTGGTTTCGAACACTTCCAGCAGCAGAAAGTCCAGGACTTCCCTCGTAGTTTGTTCAAGAGCTTTACTATGCTTAATACTGGATAGTACTTTTTCCTATCTAAATTAAATCTTCTCCTAGCAATCCAAGCCAGTCTAAGCCAATGGCTTCTTGACCTCCTTGGTGGGCATGGAGAATAATTTTTTTCTGCTTCTTTTTGCAGCAAGGCTTCATATATCTTAGCAGTTACTCCCATTTTCCCACATCATCTATTTTCTAGATTCAACAAGCTCACCTCTTTCAGTCTTTGTTCGTAACTACATTGTCTAGTTTTTGGATCTTGCTGTTGTTTTGTGGACTTTCTATTGCTGATTCATAGTGTGGATGGAAACCTTGACAGAAGTTCAGCTGAGTCCTTATAAACACTGGAAAAAGTACATTTGCTTTTGTCAGTGAAACCCCAAAATCTACATCTTCGGTCATTTTAAAAATTTTCTTTCTGAAATGGAAGGTTTAATTACATTTCTCAGCACAGCATTATTATTTAAAAATGATTGGGCAGTGGCACTTGCACACTGAACAGAGCGGGGATCAGTTGCGAGAGATGTAGCACAAATGCGTAGAAAGCAGTAATTTTTTTTCCTTGTAAAATGTGCAATTCGTGATAAAACCTATTAGCTGGCTGAGACCACAGGCAAAAAGGACAATTCTTGACTAATCAGTGATAGTAACTGCAGCTCTAATAACAGTAACCAAATAGAGACTTGATTCTGGTAGTGGGAATTTAGCCTTAAAACCAGGCAATGAAACAAACATTTGTGTTTGTAGAATTGCACCAGAAATACCCATTTTAAATTCAGACCATTTTTGTCTTTTCTAGGTACCCACGTACCTACTTGTATTTCAGGGTTCCTTGTTTTGCATGACGTGCTCACTTGTTTCACAAGTCCATCATAAAAAGGAGGTTTTCAGTTATGCTTCGGATACTTTGGTGCTTTTAGATGTCGTAGGGAAGAACTAGGCAGTAAGACTTTGAGAGCTGAAATCTCCATCAGTTCACTCTCTGCGGTGCTCTCCTTGCATCCTTCGTACCTGTAACTCCTATACCACTGCTCCTCTGCATCGGCAAATGTTTCCTCCTGATTATACAGGTGCAGCACCAACTGCATTACTGAACCGAGCAAATTATCAGTGGTGTTTTGCCACTGAATTAAGTGGGACGAGGGATTTGTTCCAACGCCCATTAGTTACCTCCAAGTTTTCCTCCCCGCCAGCTTGGTTTAGCCTTGCTCTCTCTCCGTTGTGTTACGTCTGTCGCACTCAGTGTGTGCTCCTTTAGCTCTGTCAACTTTAGTTTCAATTGCCACTTGTCATGCCTGCTCAGAGCCGTGAGGAAGGAGCTCAATATAATATCTCTAGCTTTCATAAACAAAGCTGATCACTAGGATTACCGAGAGTATCGGGACACGCTTTATTGATGAGGTGATTGACTTATCACTGCCTCGGATACAAAGTTTTTTATATTGGCTTGGAGTGTTGTTTTTTTTTTCCTAATTCAGACACAATACTACATTTCTAGAAAAGGATGGGTCAGGTCTAGTGATGCTGAGATAAATCCAGACATAATGCCACTAAAATCCGCAGCTATTGCAGATATACCTGGTGTAACTGATGCAGGA
>NW_009647760.1:96358-100360 GCF_000708025.1 Charadrius vociferus | reverse complement strand
AAAGTCTTGAAAATCAGCTCTTCACAGCTCGTGATTCCTCCTTGTGACGTACCGGACCTGCCAGATAGTCACCAGCTTGGGACATGACGAAAACGTCTTTTTTTATGTCAGAATCTGCTAGGTCCTGGAATTCAAGTCTCTCTTGGACTTTAAATAGACTGAAATAAGGTTGTTCGGGGATTAGCTGGCATTCTCCAGCCTCCTTTTATTGTTGCTATAATATCTTTTTTATTAAATTGCTCACAGGTAACAACATACAGATATGCTGTGATAAGCTCTCTGAGCTGTACGGTTTTCAGGGAATCTTAGGTCACCGTCATGGATCTCTGGAAATAAGAAATAAGAATCAGCCTTGGTTTTGTGAAGCATTCAGACCAACTTCTATTTGTTCCTGTGCTCCTTGCAGTTGACTGATTTGCTGCATAAGGCATTTGACTGGAAAACAGCATTTTTTATCAAAGGAAAAAAAAAAACCACCCTTCCAACTGTGCAATTGTCCAATTAATTCAGGATTGAAAAGTTAAGTACTGCTAAAAAAACAGCTATATTTTGTGTAGTAGTCTTCAGAAAAGCTATAACCCCCGCTCAAGTACTGAAAGTAGAAGGAAGAAATGGCAAAAGGCAGTCATAATTGGGGGTGGGAGAGGGGGGAATAATTTCTCATTAAGATCTGAAAAGAAATTGGAGCAAATGGAGAAAGAAAATTCTGAAAATAAGGGGTTTTTTTGCTTCCCCTTAAGCACAGGAGAAGAGGAAAAACTAGTCCAAATAAATGATTCCTAGACTATTTTAAAATCTGGAGAAATTTATTTGTACATACTCCAGACAAGTATTAAGGCTTTCTTCTTCATGTTATTGCAATAAGTTGCTTTTTATTCTTCCTTTACTGATGTATTAGAAAAGCTTTGCTGCCATGTGTACACGGCTTTTGGGAGTGACATAGCAACTGTGTGTTAATGGGATAAATTAAGCAGTCATTGACGCTTTCTTTTGATATGCTATTTAATTACCTCTCTTTTCCTGAACCTGTCAACACTTCCAGTCAATCCAAAACAGGAGAGAAATTAATAGTAGTTTCGATTTTATAAGAAGTGCTGTTAAGATCACAAAACAAATTGTCACCTGAGAAATCCACATGACGATCCTTTACTATTCATGCAAGTTATTGTTTGTTTTCTCCTGCTTTGTGGAAAAGCCCAGTATTTAATAGGAATGAAACCCCACTGGGTTATAGGTAAGTATGTATAGGATGCAACATAGATTTGTAGAATCATACAAACATTCAGGTTGGAAAAGAACTTTAAGATCATTGAGTCCAGACATTATGTTTGGGTTTTTTTCTTAAACTGAAATACAATAAGAGAGAGATTGTGCTTTTAATATTCTCTAAGATATTTGACTATCCTAGTTTATCATTTTCTATAAAATCCTTGATAACATTTTCATAAGAGCATGACTTGCTTTATCACGTCAAACAAACTCATTAGATGACATAAAGAAATGGCAGTGGCAACAGAGGTCAATGAAAAGCCAGGAGGTATCATTATAGCGAAACCAAATAAAGACAGCTTAGGAAAAAGTAACTGAGAGGACAAGAGGATAACCTTTCTATAAATACTTTAATTGCATAGCTATCAACAGGTTAAGATTTAAGATGATTCACAAAAGAAACCAGTGAGCCAAAAGGGAACTCCTTCCAAACACTGGAAGAAATCCCCTAATGACACAGTCCACCTAACTGGATAATCATCTCAGTATGAAAGAGGTGAATGCATCATCGCTGAGTTTATTTAAATTCAGGTAGAGATCCTCTGATGAATCCCGTTTCATCTTTGTAGAGGATCCAGGGCAGTTTTCCAAAGCAGAAACATGCTGACAACTTCACCCCTGAGCCACCTTCGCCAAACTCCTGCAGGTACGCAGGTCTGACCTGCGTGAGTTTTGCTCACCCTGGAATGAAATCACGGCTTCCACCTTGGGAAATGCCATGCAGCAGCTGGCAAATGGGCAACCTCCTCCTACGAAAGGATGACAAACATAGAGACTAAATTGTTTAAATAAAGCTTTGGCCCTTAGGACTTTTGGTCCCTGTACATCTGACTGTATATTTTTCAAATTTATAGATGCTATTGCTATGGGATGGAACAAAGCTATAAATTGTTGCGTTTTTTTCCTCAATTAATCTAAGATGACACAATACACCTTGCCTTAAGTAAGAGGCCTGGTTTCCACACCCTGCCAAAACCTATCCTTCCTGCTTTTTGAAAACTGTAACAGATCAATAAGCAGCTGGTAATAACAAGGAGCAGTCCTGATGCACACAATACGACAGTTTGCAAAAGCCCAAATCCCTCAGAAGAAAAATGTCCCAAGAGAACATGCTGTATTATTATTGTATGAATAACACGCTTATTGATTAAGCAGTATTTCTTCAACTACAAAATGCAAAACCAGCAAGAGGCAGACTGCAAACCAAAGCAATCATTTGAGTTTTATCTCACTGTAATTTTTATGATTGCTGTCCCTTGGAATACTTTGTCTGTGCCTTATATTGGCACATGTTTATATATTTCTTTTCTTATTTACTTTCATGAGGCTCCCACTGGAAGTAAATATGATTTGTACTGAAAATTACTGAAAATTTTGCACAGCAGTTTTGAACTGTAATCTATGCTTCTTGCAGGATTAACCTGCTCTTCCTTTCCCCTCTAACTGCCCCAAAAAAGCCACCCAGCAAGACACAGTGTGTTGCACATGTAACCGTAGTCAGAGGATTTTGCAGACGGCGAGCAGGACAGCTGTATTTTGTTATCAATGCATTTTTACAGCCCTTTTCCTAAGGGATTTTCTTTAGAGTCCACAGAAATAAATGATTTACCAATGCAGCAAAAGATCGAGGAAACTGCTCTGATAGCGGTTTGGTGCTGTAAAACCCTGAAGTTTATGGAAGCTCAGGTGGCCCCTCAGCCCTTTTAAAACTTTTTTTTTGGCAGGGCCGCTGGTGCAGAACGACATTTCAGAAAAGGCAGCTGGCTTGTCAACCCCTTGTTAAAATGAATTGTTGTTTAAAGGCCCCATCAAGAATAATCCTTGCTTTATAACTCCTTTTGCAAAGCCAACCACCAAGTAAAGTTGCTGTCCCTTTGCAAATAAAAAACAAAAAAACCCCTCCCAGGTACCGTGTGAGTTGGACCAAATGCCTTGTGTGCCAGACTGCTCTATTGAAGCACTTTGTTGGTGAATGTCCAGTCTCAGTCAGCACTTCATGGTGTTTTGAACAGCATTAGTAGCTTTAGCACCAGCAAGTTGTTGATTTATTTCTGTTCCTCTGTGTGGTGTGCTAGGCACTGTGCGACTACAAAGGTGTGCACAAACCTGTCCTCAAAGAGCTTATGCTGCTTTCAGGAGTAACGAAGACTGTTAACCTGTTAATCACAGAATGGCAGGGGTTGGAAGGGACCTCTGGACATCCAACCCTCCCGCCAAAGCAGGTTCACCTGGCAAAGGTGGGTTTTGAATTTCTCAAGAGAAGGAGACTCCACCACCTTCCTGGGCAGCCTGTAGCAGTGTTCTGATAAACGATTAAAGGGAATCGTCTCCTCCAGCGCTGGAGTCTGAACGGCCCCTCAGGTGGTGAAATCAAAGGCTGACCACATCACTCAACAGTCCCACCCTGGGGCTCCTCACCAGGTAGGTCCCTGTGGCTGGATGCCCAGGAGGAGGTAGCGGAGATGTTCAGCCCGCTGTTTTCAATAAGGATATATAGAAGCGGGGCAGCAGGGCCGGTGGGAGGCCTGAGGAGAGACGGGAAGGTGCTAGGACGCAGGAAAAGGAATTACCTCGCTATCTTACAGGCCTGAGGAGACTGGACAGGGAGGTCCCCAAGAAGGGGGAGAGCAGCAGGGAGCGGTGACGGGAGAAGAGGCTGAGGGGGTGGCGGGCGGCCCTCGGGGGAGGGGAACCCCGCCTTAGTGAGCGCGGCTGCGGTGGGAAGGTGGGACC
>NW_009647760.1:75851-95644 GCF_000708025.1 Charadrius vociferus | reverse complement strand
GACGTGGGGACAGTGCTGTCGTGGCACGGGGGGTGTGTGTGACATGGGGACAGGGCTGGTGTGGCACAGGGGTGTGTGTGACATGGGGACAGGGCTGGTGTGGCACAGGGGTGTGTGTGACATGGGGACAGGGCTGGTGTGGCACAGGGGTGTGTGTGACATGGGGACAGGGCTGGTGTGGCACAGTGTGTGTGTGTGTGTGACACAAGGACAGAACTGTCCTGGCACAGGGGGGGTTGTGTGTGTGTGTGTGTGACACGGGGACAGAACAGGCCTGGCACAGTGGGGTGCGTGTGTGACATGGGGACAGGGCTGGTGTGGCACAGTGTGTGTGTGTGTGTGACACAAGGACAGAACTGTCCTGGCACGGGGGGGTTGTGTGTGTGACACGGGGACAGGGCTGTCGTAGCACAGTGTGTGTGTGTGACACGGGGACAGGGCTGGTGTGGCACAGGGGTGTGTGTGTGTGTGACACGGGGACAGGGCTGGTGTGGCACAGGGGTGTGTGTGTTTGTGACACGGGGACAGAACTGGCCTGGCACAGTGTGTGTGTGTGACATGGGGACAGGGCTTTTGTGGCACAGTGTGTGCGTGTGACATGGGGACAGGGCTGTCTGGGCACAAGGATGTGTGTGTGTGTGTGTGTGTGACACAGGGACAGGGCTGTCCGGGCACAGGGTCTGTGTGTGACACGGGGACAGGGCTGGTGTGGCACAGGGGGGTGTGTGTGTGTGACACGGGGACAGGGCTGGTGTGGCACAGGGGTGTGTGTGTGTGTGACACGGGGACAGAACAGGCCTGGCACAGTGGGGTGCGTGTGTGACATGGGGACAGGGCTGGTGGGGCACAGGGTGTGTGTGTGACACGGGGATAGGGCTGTCTCGGCACAGGGGGGGTTGTGTGTGTGACCCAGGGACAGAACTGTCCTGGCACAGGGGGGGTTGTTTTTGTGACATGGGGGCAGGGCTGTCCTGGCACAATGGGGGTGGGTGTGTGTGTGGGACACGGGGATAGGGCTGTCTCGGCACAGGGGGGGTTGTGTGTGTGACCCAGGGACAGAACTGTCCTGGCACAGGGGGGGTTGTTTTTGTGACATGGGGGCAGGGCTGTCCTGGCACAATGGGGGTGGGTGTGTGTGTGGGACACGGGGATAGGGCTGTCTCGGCACAGGGGGGGTTGTGTGTGTGACCCAGGGACAGAACTGTCCTGGCACAGGGGGGGTTGTTTTTGTGACATGGGGACAGGGCTGTCCTGGCACAATGGGGGTGGGTGTGTGTGTGTGACACGGGGATAGGGCTGTCTCGGCACAGGGGGGGTTGTGTGTGTGACACAGGGACAGAACTGTCCTGGCACAGGGTGTGTGTGTGACACAGGGACAGGGCTGTCCGGGCACAGGGTCTGTGTGTGACACGGGGACACGGCTGGTGTGGCAGAGTGTGGGTGTGTGACATGGGGACAAGCTGGGGTGGCAGAGAGTGTGTGTGTGACACAGGGACAGGGCTGTCCGGGCACAGGGTCTGTGTGTGACACGGGGACACGGCTGGTGTGGCAGAGTGTGGGTGTGTGACATGGGGACAAGCTGGGGTGGCAGAGAGTGTGTGTGTGACACAGGGACAGGGCTGTCCGGGCACAGGGTCTGTGTGTGACACGGGGACACGGCTGGTGTGGCAGAGTGTGGGTGTGTGACATGGGGGCAGGGCTGTCCTGGCACAATGGGGGTGGGTGTGTGTGTGGGACATGGGGACAGGACTGGTGTGGCACAGGGGTGTGAGCAGGGAGCAACACGTGTCCCAAGTGTTTCCTGCTCACCCAAAGACCTCTTTTGATTCCTGCGTGGTTTGTGACCTGACGAAGACAGGAGGTCCCCACTCTGTCACCAGCAGTCACCGTGACACTGTACCGTTGTTCCTTAAGGCAATGAAACATGGATGCGTCAACCTCCGGTGCGAATGCAACGTTGGAAACTGCTCCGTGACCCGTATTTTAGTTAAATTACAGTTTTTGTCTCCCTTTTAACCTCCCGTAGGATATAATTGTATTTATTTATTTATTATTCTTTTCCTTCCAGGCTAATTAAGGAAGCTTTAGCCATAAATGAGTCCGTGAGTCGGACTTGCAAGCGCGAGGAGAGGAAATAAAACTAATTTTAAACGTATAAAGTGCCACTTTCTGCAATAGTCCTTGGTTGACTGCAGCACCTTTTTTTTTTTTTTTTTTTGCTGTTGATTTTGTTGCTTCAAATTTTTTGGTGGTTCGAAGCTTTTAATTAAAGCTCCTCCCTCCTGCGTGGTCCGACGAACCTGCGACAGCTGACGTTGGAGTGGACTTTTCTTAGGAAATATTGTTTCCACTGAAACCGCTTGTTGTCTTTGTGTTCATGTCCAGAAAGCGGGGGGTTTGGATAGCTAAAAGCGTGTTTTCCGCTGTCCCGCCAAATAAGTGCTGTGAAACCTCTCCTTCTTCGCGGTACTCAGGATGGGTCCCCCGTGTTCGGGAGCGCCGCATCAACGAGCGTTTGTCTGTTCGCAGACCCGGGCGGTGACACCTTCTGGGGCGGGGAGAGGAGGAGCGGTGACCTGAAGTTTTGCTCTTTGTGCTTCATTATTCTAAATGCTACATTTTTACTGGTTATGCGGCGCAGGGGCTGGGACTGGGAAAGCTGGACAGAACTATGAGTTGGGTTTTTTTTTCCCTTTTGTTTTCTTCATCCGGCAGCAATAGCACTAAGGTTTCACATTTTACCCAGCATTCACCCTTTTTTCCAGGTTGGCATTTCCCTTTGCAACGGGGCTGTGAATACGCAACGCCCCATCCTTCCTCATTGCTCTCTTTATTGTGGTGCTCCAGGAGCCATTGCAGATGGTTCAGGTCTTTAATTCCCCGATGACTCAGGCCAGGTGCTGTCTGGCCTCTCAGTGCCTTCCTCCTCTTCTGTCTTCTCCAGCTGTGATGTCCTTTTCCATTTCATCATCTCATCTCCACGTTGGTCTCTGACCTTTTTCCAGGGGTTCCAATGATGCACTGATTCCCTCTCTCCAGCCATCAGCCACGCAAAACCCAACCCCTGTTGCTCTCTCCAAACCTTCCTGCCTTGTTGGTTTGCTTGTGTGTCACGGAATGGTCACGGTTGGAAGGGATCTCTGGAGATCATCCAGTCCCACCCCCTGCTAGAGCAGGGTCACCTACAGTAGTTGCACAGGACGGCGTCCAGGTGGGTTTGGAATGTCTCCATAGTGGGAGACTCCCCCACCTCTCTGTGCAGCCTGTGCCAGTGCTCTACCACCCTCACAGGAAAGAAGTCCATCCTCATGTTGAGATGGAACTTCCTATGTTCAAGTTTGTGCCCGTTACCTCTTGTCCTGTCACTGGGCACCACTGAAAAAAGACTGTTCCCATCTCCTTGGCACCCTCCCTTTAAGTATTTATAAGCATTAATAAGATTCCCCCTCAGTCTTCTCTTCTCCAGACTAAAAACCCCGAAATCCCTCAACATTTCCTCATCAGAAAGATGCTCCAGTCCCCTCATCATTTTTGTAGCCCTTTGCTGGACCCTCTCCAGCAGTTCCCTGTCCTTCTTGAACTGGGGAGCCCAGAACTGGGCACAGTACTCCAGAGGTATACACTCCAGATGTGTATATTAATGCAATTAAAAATTAGCATGAGCACCGCTGATGTGGCTTTGATGGACATCAGAGGGGATGAGCAACACAACCACGTGTCCCACTGTGTTCCTGGTTCCTCCATCAGATCTCCATCTCCCATTACCTCCTGCCACAGGGTCTAGAAGGAGACTGAGCTTTTGGATGCGGTGTTGAATCATAGAATTCTGTCTCCCTCCGAGCGGGGTTTTGGCAATTCCTTAGTTCAGAGGAGTTTTTGCGGTATAACACTGTGCTGCTGTGGTTTCACTCGTGCCCAGGGTTCCTTCTTGTGCAACGACTGCAAATTATTTTCACTGTCGTCACCCACAGAGACTGCTAGAAGAGAGATTTTAATATTAAAAAGTCTTTTACTCCCATCCTCTCTTGTGCAAGAAACCTTATTCCTTTTCTTACAACTGACTTCTTTCTTATTTTTGTGGTTTTTTTTTTTTAATTTCTTTTATTTTAAACCTCTCAGATTTTGCTTCTCACCATGCAACTCGCTGGTGTAACCGGGTCTCCTTGCCTGTGAGACGCTTGTTCTGGAGCTGGAGATCCTCTGCTGAGGGTGCAAGAGAAATAATACCGTGTCTTGATAAATTTGCACATGCATATTATGGCACTTAAAATCTAATTTAAAAAAAAAAAAATAGAAGTAGGCAAGCTGAAAATGAATGAGTCTGTGCTTCCCCTTGCTTATAAATATATATCAAATGGTATTTTGAATTGCTGGTTCTTCTGGGAATTCGGGGATATTTAAATAGCAAGTGTGAAAGGGTAAATAATATCAAGATAAAAATAATACTTTCGATTCGCTGCCTGTGCCATAAACACGTTCTGCTGGATGAAAAGGGAAAGAACTTTTTAAAGAAAAATCCTATTAATTTTTCCCGTCTTTGTTATCCTTCTTCCTACACTTCAGCTAGTGTAGGGGTGGGTAGGGGGCTCTCACTTGGCTTTTTGTGGACCTTCTGAGGGTTGCTGGTGCTGCAGGGCACTGTGGAAATCCGTAATGCTGGAGAGGGCTTGGTGTGGGCAGATGGAGCCTCTGCCCGTGTTTGATGTAGGGTTGGAGTCATCATCATCAGGGCAAAGGCTGCTTGTGCTTGAAAGAACTTGTGCATCCAGATCTGATCCCCATGATACCTGATGGATGGATGACTGGGTCCTTCCACCCAGGATGTTATTGGTGGTGTCTCCCTGACCATAAGAGCAGATGCATTTGTGTACAGCATGATCGTAGAATGGTTTGGGTTGGAAGGGACCTTAAAGATCATCTAGCTCCAAGCTCCCTGCCATGGGCAGGGACATCTTTCGCTAGACTAGGTTGCTCCAAGCCCCATCCAGCCTGGCCTTGAACACCTCCAGGGATGGGGCAGCCACAGCTTCTCTGGGCAATTTGTTCCAGTGTCTCACCACCCCCAGAGTGAAATAATTTGTCCTGATATCTATTCTAAATCTTCCCTCTTCCAGTTTGAAGCCGTTCCCCCTCGTCCTATCACTACATGCCCTTGTAAGAAGTCCCTCTCCAGCTTTCTTGTAGGCCCCCTTCAGATACTGGAAAGCTGCTATAAGGTCTCCCAGGAGCCTTCTTTTCTCCAAGGTGAGCAACCCTAACCATCTTGGCCTGTCCTCATAGCAGAGGTGCTCCAGCCTTCTGAACATCTTCGTGGCCTCCTCTGGACCCTCTCCAATAGGTCCGTGTCCTTCTTATGTTGAGGGCTCCAGGGC
Source organism: Charadrius vociferus (assembly GCF_000708025.1). Classification (NCBI taxonomy): domain Eukaryota; kingdom Metazoa; phylum Chordata; class Aves; order Charadriiformes; family Charadriidae; genus Charadrius; species Charadrius vociferus. The sequence goes on along the minus strand of NW_009647760.1, from coordinate 90,272 downwards.
TGGATGCACTATCCATTTGGTCTAAATTTCATCCAGATACTTAAGCATGAGCTCAACATGCAAAATGAAGCATCAAGTGCCTGTGTGCCGGCGTTTGTTGGGGAAATATTGCAGAACTTGTCCTCCAGCAGCATCACCAACTCTTCAAATTGCATTTTTTTCTTTTTTTTTCTTTTTTTTAATTTTGAACATGCTTTTTGACACGTGCAAGTAAAACCTGGCCAGAAACTTGTGTTGGTGTTGCCGGCAGCGGCGTTGAGCGTTGCAAGGATGGAGGGAAGCTCGTGCCCATCGCTTGGTGTTGAGTGCCCACAAAGCTACGTATGAAATTCGTGCTGCAAAGGAGGTGGCCGCATGTGTCCTTTTGCTGTCAGAAAGGTTATTTGTGGTTTTTAATAATGCTCTGTGTTTCCAAAGGAATATGGGCAAGATAAGAATCCTACTCTCTCTGTATATTTTTTCTGCTTACCTTGCAAATGATGGCATGTAAGATTAAAATAATGCCAAAGAGTTAAATTAATCTGATTTAACACTTGCAGGGAGGTTTCTATTTAAAACTCTTATTTTTTTCGTCGTAGTGTCACTAGTCAGGAAATTCAGTAGGCAGGTGCCATCTCTTTGTTGCAGTGCTTGGGCACGTCACTGCTTTTCAGTGTTTCTGATGATGGAAAAAATAGCATTTAACTAAAAAAAAAAATTATAAAAAAGTGGTCAGGATGGATTATTTTTATTTTTTTTTCCATGTCCGCTTTACTTGTGACAACATTGGAAAGCCAAGATTGCATTGGTGATCGGTTTCTTTGGGAAATACATTCTGAAGATGAGTACAAAAAAAAAAAAAAAAAGAAATGTTGTATGAGATCTTTTTTTTCTTTTTAATCCTCTTTTTTTTTTTTTTTTCTGGGATGCAGAGCTGTGGGGGCAATTTAGGTGTATTGGCTACTCGTCTGCTGGGGTGCTGCAAGCGCAAATCTGCAAAACATTTTCAGGCTTCTCCTTGAATGAAGACAAACTTGGCTGCGACAACTATACTGACTTTTTTTTTTTTTAATTTTAGGAAGTTTATTTGGGTTAGACTGCGATTTCTTTGCGATCTCTGTTATCTCTTCCCTCAGTAAAAGCAGAAAACTGCAAACTGGTTTCCGCTCTTCGTTGTGTAGCGGTGGTTTTGTTCTTGTTCCGCTATCACCCTTGCTGCAAAGCCACATGTTGGAAAAATCATAAAATCATAGAATGGTTTAGGTTGGAAAGGACCCTGAAGATCATCAAGTTCCAGCCCCCCTGCCATAGGCAGAGACACCTCCCACCAGACCAGGTTGCTCGAGGCCACGTCCAGCCTGGCCTTGAACACCTCCAGGGATGGGGCCTCAACAACCTCTCTGGGCAACCTGTTCCAGTGCCTCACCACCCCCACAGTGAAAAATTTCTTCCTAATGTTTAATCTAAACCTGCCCTCTTCCAGTTTATAGCCATTCCCCCTCGTCCTGTCACTACATGCCCTTGTAAAAAGTCCTTCCCCAGCTCTCCTGTAGCCCCTTTAGGGACTGGAAGGCCACAATAAGATCTCCCTGGAGCATTCTCTTCTCCAGGCTGAACAGCCCCAGCTGTCTCAGCCTCTCCTCATAGGAGAGGTGCTCCAGCCCTCCGGTCATCCTCATGGCTCTCCTCTGGACATGCTCCAGCAGGTCCATGTCCTTCTTATGTTGAGGACTCCAGAGCTGGATGCAGTACTCCAGGTGGGGTCTCACGAGAGTGAAGTAGAGGGGCAGGATCACCTCCCTTGACCTGCTGGCCACACTTCTTGTGATGCAGCCCAGGATCCGGTTGGCAATTTTTTTTTTTTTCCTTTTTTGAGGTTATTTGGGACTTTCTTTGTCCTCCTTTCCCCGCTGCCTACATTAAGTATGATTGTAGTCTTGAATAACTTGGCCATGTATTCTTTTTTTCCCCCTGTAGGACTCTTCCATCATCTGTAAAGGAGTAAAGGAGTGCAGGAGACAGCCGTGCTGTAGGATTTTATTCCAACCCTGTTGTGCTGTAGGTTGCCATAGTCCTTATTTCTGTAAAATAAGCCATTTTCTTCTTCCATGAGAGACTTTGATCGTGTTCATTGCTGAAGCTTGTTGCCTTTTTTTTCTTTTTCTTTTTTTCTCCAGTTTCTAGTGAATCTTCTTGTGATGCTTCTGCGTGGAGGAGGAGGAGGGAGGTGCCTCCTTCATTTTTCTGCATGTGAAAACCAGGCAGATTTGGAGGTGTTGTGACCCAAATTTTTTGGATTAACCCATTTCTTTGCTGTGTGAGATGCCAGACGCTTGAATATGGTACGAGGGAACTCCCAAACTTGCTATTAATGGCTGCTTTGTAGAAAAGCTCATATGAGCAGACAGCTCAGGAGCTCTGTGGTGGAGCATATACAGCCAAGAACGCTGTTTTTCTTCATTTTTCTTTTTTTTTCTCTGAAATTGCCTTATTTATTTCCAGCATGTGATGTCTCATGACCGTGACGGCAGTCTGCATGCAGTAGTGCTTGCTCTGCAGCTCATGCACTCCCAATTTTGGGTTGTTTTAGGGGGAAAAAAAAAAAAAAATCCTCCTGGGTTTTTTGGAGAAGACTTGGATGATGTCTCACCATCGAGTTTAGGCAGAACGCACTGCAGGGAAAGCCCAGGCTGTGCTCTGCAAAGGCAAAGTGTTTTGTGGAAAAAGAAATGCCACTTCTCATCACAATTTCCCCCTCAAATTCAGTCCTTGGTTAGATAACCAGTACTGAAGTTTTTAATGTGAATAATTTGTTTGGAAAACATTTAAGCGGCTAAAAGAAGGGCTTTTTATCAGAGGGAGCAGTGGTTGCGACTAACTGTAGATAATTGCGATTATGTTGGAGCGGAATTATCAGCAAATGCTTTGCGGCATCTCGTGTCCCAGCCTGGAGATGTTCGTTGTGCTCCGAGCTCTTTGCGTTTGGGAGAGGGGAGAAAAAAGAAACCCGCTGCCGTGCATCTGTTTGGCACCGGGGAAGGTGGATGATGCTGCAGGAACTGTGCTGACTTGCAGGGTAACACCTTGTTTCATTTAACTCTCTACATGATAGATTGTCTTCGTTTGCTATTTGTTGCGATTTCATCTGCCTGGAAACAGGAGCTGCAGACAGCCATCCCTTGAGTTTGCGTAATTATGCCATCGCTGCTGTTGAAGCATCCCCTTTCCTACATGTGGGCTTGATTTTTATTTTTTTTTTTTAAAAATAAATAATGCAGATTATTTGCTTACGATGCTGGTTGTGCACAGGGACCCTTCAGCATCCCATTGGTGATAGAAAGTCCCTCTTTGTCCCTTCCGTTTGCCATGGGATCTTTATTATGAGAAAGCAAACATTTTTTTTTTTTTTTCTTTCATTAAATGGTTATTGCTGCAACAACTTGAAGTTTACTCCAATTAACTGCATTTTCTATTCCCAGCTAATAAAACAAAAATAAAATTAAAAATCCTGTGGCTGCATGAGAGTAGGTGCTGTTCATTAAGGCGTAGATCGGCGTACATCGTTTTTTACCACTGCTGCGTCCTTCTGATCTTGAGCTTTTCCTTCTTAGGAAGTGAAGCAAGAGCTAAACCTTAATACAGCTTTTGACTTTTCTTTTCCCCCACACAAAACGTGTGATTTATGATCCCTTGTAACACTATTAGCTTTCTAGGCTCTCACGAGAACCTCCTAATTTCTAAAATACCTAATTTACACAACTTTAAATATACTGCTAAGTAGCTTGAGAAGTGATTTGTCTTTCCCGAATATTTCAATGTCTTCTGTCGTCCTCCTGGTGTATCCCAAGCTGCTCTCTTACCTGAGTGCTTGTCGCTACTGGAGAGACCTTAATGTCAGTCCCATCAAATATTCTGCTGCAGGTAGCGACCAGGAGCGGATGCTCAGCGGAAAAAGTATGAGAAATTAAAGTTGTATACATACATACATATATAAAATAACAATTAAGTTCTGTAATATAGTGCATAAGATCATATATATAAAAGTCATGTATACGTAATGATAGTGCGTGGGTTTTTGTTTGCTTTTATGCTCTGGGGTTGTGGTGTTTTTGTTGTGTTTTTTTTTTTTTGCTTTTGTTTCAAAGAATTGAAAATTTTCATCTTTTCTCTACTGAAGCTGCTGTGGGTGGAGGAATGGGATTGGTGCGGGCAGGATCAGACCAGGGTGAATAACCCTGCTAATGATGCTGCTCATCCTTTTGTATACTGTCTTGTAGAGGTTGTAAAGCTCTCCGGACTTGTAGTGATGGTAAAAATCCAGTCACTTAACTAGGACTACTTTTACTAATGATAAATAAGACAAAAAAAAATAATAATTAAAATAATTAAATGATGGTACTTAACTTGCATTGATGCCACTGCACGTTAGTGGCTGGAATTTCCCAGTGTCAAGGACCTTCAGCTTCCATTAACTGCGAGTGGCTGAAGATGGAAATAGGCAGCAAAATGTGGGCATCAAAGCCCCAGAAATGCTGTCCTGAGCTTTTTGACATTTCTGGTTTAGAGGCCAACTGCATGCTTTCCAAAGCCCTCTTCAGTATTGATAATGCACCACGGGGAAGTTTCGTAGGTATGGGTTGTTTTTCGAAAAATGTACTGGGTTCCAGTGCCAAACTGGTCCCTTGGAGATGCATCTTAGCAAGTGGTGTAAATGGTGCTGCAATATTACAGTAAAACAGGATGCTGCAACTGAATTTGAAAAAGCAGACTGAAAGTCTCTCTACAGATATTTTCATGATTATCATCTTGAGAGCTTCAAGCCGATGAGTTTCTTCTCCTTTTCCCCAAAGATGGGGCAATGGAAAAGATTTCAATTATTATTTTTTTTTTCCTCCCCTCATGGAATACCTGCGGTTTAATTGTGAAGATTCTCCTTTTTGTGTGTGGAAACCAAGCTGTGCGCTTTTTTTTTTTTCTCTTTGCACATTATTTGGTCATATCTTTGTTTCCTTTTGCGTATACAGATGTCTCCTGGGCTCTCAGGTCTACAGGCTTTCTCTTCTCTCTTTGTCCAGTTTCTTTCCTAATGCATTGTGTTTCATAGAATCAGAATGGTTTAGGTTGAAAGGGACCTTAAAGATCATCGAGTTCCAACCCCTGTGCCGTGGGCAGGACACCTCCCACCAGCCCAGGTTGCTCAAAGCCCCGTCCAACCTGGCCTTGAACCCCTCCAGGGATGGGGCAGGCACAGCTTCTCTGGGCAACCCGGTCCAGTGCCTCACCACCCTCAAAGTGAAAAATTTCTTCCCGATATCTAATCTAAATCTCCCTTTTTCCAGTTTAAGCCCTTCTCCTTTGTCCTATCACTAGATGCCCTTGTAAAAGGTCCTTCCACAGTTCTCCTGTAGGCCCCCGTTAGAGACTGGGGGGGGCTCTAAGGTCTCCCCGGAGCCTTCTCTTCTCCAGGCTGAACAACCCCAACTCTCTCAGCCTCTCCTCATAGCAGAGGTGCTCCAGCCCTCTGATCATTTTTGAGGTCCTCTGGACCCGCTTCAACAGGTCCATGCCTTTCCTATGTTTGGGGCTCCAGAGCTGGACGCAGTACTCCAGGTGGGGGCTCACCAGAGCAGAGTAGAGGGGAAGAATCCCCTCCCTTGACCTGCTGGTCATCCTTTTGTCATCCATTTTTAAATTCATTAGAATTTATTATAATTCCATACTTGGAAACAAGGCTGTGGGTCTGGGTCCTGTTTGGGAGGCGTTTGAACACAAAATATAAAGAGAGTGGGCAGAAAGCAGCCTGGAGGTCCTCCTGTCTCCTGGACACTCGCTTCCTGCCTCGGCAACTACTGGCTTTGAACATCCCTTTTCTTTTGGCCTCTGGTAAAAACAGAAGGAGCTTTGTGTTTTCCTCCGTGGTTGCTTCATGGGATTGAGATGCTTCTGGTTTCTTCAGCCCCACTGCGGTGCAGCATCCTCTTGCAGGGAGGGTTCTGCTTTTGCTGCTTTTCTCTGCTGGCAGAAAGGAGAGTGAAAACATAAAGCTTTGCTCTTTGCAAGCCAATTGCTTTTCAAAATCTGTGGTTCTTCTTGGGTTGGGGCAATAATCTAACTCCTTGGAAGCAGGCAGTGGCCTTCAGGGTAAGGCGACGAGTAGTCTTCACCAGTCTTTTACCTGCGGATGGTTGTACCCCTTGGCTGCTTCCCTCTACAACAGCTTTGGTGGAGGAAGACTTGTGGACCTGATGTCCATCTTGCTCCTCTCTCATAGCCCAGAAAGGTAGGTAGTTGTTACGGTCAGTTAAGGTTTGGGTGGATGTTCTCTTGAATGTCATCTCAAAGCCTACCAGCCCCACGATAAAGCTCCTGCAGTTGAATGAGGCATTGTTTTCTGGGGGTTCATCGTGTTCCATTTCCATTACTTGCCTTCCTGGGCAGACCGAGGCTAGTTATTTTGCCCGGCTGTCTGCACACCACTTTGCAGAGTTGCTCTCCTAAGCAGACAAGGGTGACCTTGCGCTTGCTGATTTGGTAGCCAGGCCCCGGTGCTGGCTCTATGCATCGCATCTTGTAAATAACTCTGGTTTTCTGGTTTCATTTCCCAGACCTGTTTACGCCTTGCCAAAAATAATTACAGCCTCCGAGACTGGGGTTTGCTGGGGTGAGGGAGGGAGGAGGGCACAGAAAAAACCCGCAGTCCGTGTTTTTTCATGCGTTTCCATCAACATGGTGCTGCTGATGGGACCAGGATCTCCCTTCTGGGGCATGAATGAGGCTGCGCTCGCGTTCACGCGGCATCGCTTCTGTTCTGTGCATGCGGTTTCTTCCCCTGTTCAGCATCATCTTAAATTCATGTCCCGGGCGATTCCTCCCTCACCTGTTTTATTACCTCTTAACACGTTTTCCCAAGTATATCCCGTACTCGGATAAACCTCTCCTGCTTTCCTTGGCTTTTTTCTGAGGTCTTCCTCCTCTGGCTGCTGTGTGGATCCTTCCTTCATCCATGCAGAGGGGCTTTTCTGCACTTTAGCATGTTTTTCGAGCACTTCAGAGCCTCTGCATCCTCCTTGAGAGGCGGATGGATGCCGTTGCTCCTGGTTTTGCATCTGAGCTGGCGTTAGCTGTGGTCATGTGCGGAGCCGGTGGAGAAGGCAAGAGTATTTTTAGCGTGCACTTCTGTGCGCCGCTCAGGGGGGCCACCCACAGTTGAGAATTAAAATAATAGCGGGGACATTGGATAAGCTCTGCAGCAAAATGTTGATATGCAAATTGCCATCTTAAGAGCAAACCTCAAGGCGATTTTTGGCAATGCACACAAGGCTCCGGAGCAGTGTGTTTTGAATAAAGATTACAGCAAGGGATTTCGCCCAGAGGGCACGCTCGTCTCATTTATTCTGAAGCTTAGCAGAGCTGGTAATTCAGTGTTGGAAGCCAACAGGGTGAAACGTATTGCACCTTTAAAAAGGTATTAGATTACCCTGGCAAAACAAAATGTCATGTCACCTCTGTAACTTGAATTTCCAGGTTTGCAGAAGCAATAAATGCGGTTGCATTTCATTTGCAAGTGATTCCTGGGCACTGCCCAGGGATGAGATGGCTCTGATGGCTGCAGAGTTGGTTTGGAAGCATTATCGGGTAACAAACGAGCTTGCGCCAACTGATTCGGTGCCGCTTTGACTTTTATCTTCAAGTTAATGATGGGCAGCTTGGCTATTTGAAACTTTTCAAGAAGAAAGGCCCCATGCCTGAAAGTGTTAAAGGCCAGTTTGAAATGGATTTGGAATAGATACTAGGAAGAAGTTTTTCCCTGTGAGGGTGGTGAGGCACTGGCCCAGGTTGCCCAGAGAAGCTGTGGAGGCCCCATCCCTGGAGGTGTTGAAGGCCAGGTTGGACGGGGCTTTGAGCAACCTTGTCTAGTGGGAGGTGTCCCTGCTCATGGCAGGGGGGGTGGAATCATAGAATCAGAGAATGGGTTAGGTTGGAAAGGACCTTGAAGATCATCAAGTTCCAACTCCCCTGCAATATGCAGGGACACCTCCCAGTAGACCAGGTGGCTCAAGGCCACATCCAGCCTGGCCTTGAACAACTCCAGGGATGGGGCCTCAACAACCTCCCTGGGCAACCTGTTCCAGTGCCTCACCACCCTCACAGGGAAAAACTTCTTCCTAATGTTTAATCTAAACCTGCCCTCTTCCAGTTTATAGCCATTCCCCCTCGTCCTGTCACTACATGCCCATGTAAAAAGTCCTTCCCCAGCTCTCCTGTAGCCCCCTTTAGGTACTGGAGGGCAGCAATAAGATCTCCCTGCAGCCTTCTCTTCTCCAGGCTGAACAGCCCCAGCTCTCTCAGCCTCTCCTCAGGAGTGGTGCTTCAGCCCTCGGATCATCCTCGTGGCTCTCCTCTGGACACGCTCCAGCAGGGGCATGTCCTCCTTATGTTGAGGACTCCAGAGCTGGATGCAGTACTCCAGGTGGGGTCTCACGAGAGTGAAGTAGAGGGGCAGGAGCACCTCCCTTGACCTGCTGGCCACACTTCCTTTGATGCAGCCCAGGATACAGTTGGCCTTCTGGGCTGTGATTGCACATTGTTGACTCATGCTGAGCTTCTGGTCAATCAGCACACCCAGGTCCTTCTCCTCAGGGCTGCTCTCCCTCGATGATCTTTAAGGTCCCTTCCAACCTAAACCATTCTACGATTCTATGAAATTGTATAAAATATAAATTACTTTTTTTTTGTTTGTTTGTTTTAGTTTCTTGGTTACTGAGTTCCTGGTGGCACTGCTGGGAAGGAAACAACAATAAATGAGGAGAAACAAAACAGTGGTTTCGTGGTTCTTGCTTTGCAACCGTTCAAGCTGGTCTTGTGTTCATGAGTACAAGTCAGAGGTACCATTTCTCCTTCTTTCCACCCTTAGGCTCAGTTGTATTCAACAGCTACAGCTGGGCACCTGTGTGGTTTTTGTGGTAGGTAAAGCAGTTATCCTGCTTCAGTAAGGGCAAGGAACGCCGAGGGAGATCCAGAGGAGCTATTACGTGCCATGGGACCGCTGACCAGAAGTTGCCCTATTTAATATTTGAGTACTGAAAGCAGATGACAATTTTAACCTCTTGGTACCTTCTGCACTGGCGTATCTTCTTTTCTTACCCACTCTTGCCTCATATTCCTCTTTTATCCTCAATCCTTGTTTTGAACCTTATTTGACTTGTGGTGTCTCTTTGTCTTGTTATTAAATGATGCATTTACTATGTGCTCCATGACTTGAACACTAGCAAGAGCTCAGGTCCTCCCCTCCAGTCACACACATCCCCCATAACTAGATTATAACCAAAGTTATTTAGTGTTTCTTATGTGTTGGTGATGCGTTTGATTCAGTAGATGTTTTCCTTGACAGAGTTGACCAAATGTTTTTTTGCCTGTTGACCATTGCAGCATCCCCAGCCATTGGATAGGAAGTCTGGAAGACTGCATCTGCCATGCTTTTATACCTTGTATGTGGTTTCTCAGGGACTTAAATAACCTGTGCTGAGGTGTGTGTTGGACTTGGACACCCCATCAAATCATTGTGGGCCATGATTTGGATTTGAGTGAAGCCAGTGTGCATGATCGAACAGTAGGAGAACGTGCTCTGGAGCTTGGTTTTCCTCATTGTACATCACACTGACATTAGCTTTCTAGAAGCCCTCGTTGACTTCTTCAGAGTTCAGTTGAATTTTTCAATTGAAATTGAGGAATCTGTGCCCAACACTGCCAAGTTTTGTATAATGCCTTTTTAGGTACTGATAGTGAGAGGTAACCTGATGTGAATGCTACTCTGCTGATTTGGGGTATAACTGCTGAATTCACAAATTTCTTACAGGTTTGGTTTAATTACTTGCAAATTGGGAGTTTTAAAAGACAGAGTTCTGTGTGCTTGCCCCAGTGAGGTGACCAGTTGGGATGTGGATTTGAGTCCTTCCATTTATTGCAATTCTTGAGAAGCGAGTACTGTGGTTCTTCAAAAAATACTAATTTGTAAGTGTTTTCATTATTCTTATATTGTGAAGCCTGGACATTGTTGTGGGAAAGAAAAGTTTGTATCACAATAAATATGTTGTTGTAGGATTGGAAACTGGCAGTAAATGAGGCAAATTTTTCTGAGCTTTGGGTTTTGTTTGCGGTTTGGTTTTTTTGTTTGTTGTTGTTTGGTTTTTGTTTTTTTTTTTGTTAGCGCACTCAGATTGGTACAAATCTGTACCCTTTAGAGGCTGGAGAAGGATGATGGTCAGTGGAAATAAAAGTAGCTGGCAGCCAATTTTTCTTTCTTTCAATGTAGCATGGAAGAACCTGGTGGCTGAGACTTTGTGGGAATGCGTTCTCCTGACTTCCATACAAGTTTGAGTTGATCAGCTCTTCTTTCGTGTCCTTTTACTTTAATTATATGTTCCAGCACCATAAGACTTTTAAATATCAATTTTTGACAGTGTTCTCTGCCAAAACTGCATGGTTAAGTGCAGATCCTGTTGGCAGGCATCTTAGGAGCTGTTGACTTCCCTCCTTCATAACCCTGTCCTCTGTTGCCTAGTTTTTCCCCTCCTTAAAAGTCAAAACAGCATTTGATTAAATAGCAGAGCCTTTTAAAACCTGTAAAGAAAGTACTTAGAACCTCAGAAAGTGGTGGTCTCACGAGTGTGTAGCCCTGTGAGATCACAGTGTCCTGCTTGCATCTCGACAGCGCTGAGCAAGTGAAAAGAAAACATCTTTCTAGCTTGGCACATCTCAAATCTCCTTTGTGTCTGTCCTTTGCTTCGTCCTGCACCTCTGTGGCGTTAAACACAAGGTGCTGGTTAGGTCTTCCAGAGCCTTAATTGTGCTGCCTTATGCCGCGTTGAGTTGTTGACTCTTCCCTCCAAGGTCACGGATCTCTGTTCCTGACTTTGTAGTGCTCTGCGTCTCTGTTGCTCCGTACTTATGCCCTCTTGACATCACCCATGAACATTTGGGGGGATGCTCTTAATTTTCCCTAAATCTTGGGGTTTTTGGGTGCGATATTTTTAGGGAACCTCACAGCCCACTGTCATGCAGGTATTTCTGTCTCTCTAGATTTTCTCTGAATTTCCTGATGTTTCCCATCCAATCTGTGTTCGAGTCTTCTTGCATTCAGTCTCCCATTTTAAGGTCTTCAGCGTGGGAATCATCTCCTTCCTCTCTGTTTATACACCCCTTAATGTGATGCAGATGTGATTCTAAAGTGATGCCATTGGTAATACCTTTCAAATAGTTTATTATTGTAGTTAACACTCTTGGGAATGCTGTCCTTTATATATATATCACAGAATCATAGAATGGTTTAGATTGGAAGAGACCTTGAAGATCATCAAATTCCAACTCCCTGCCATAGGCAGGGACACCTCCCACCAGACCAGGTTGCTCAAAGCCCCGTCCAACCTGGCCGTCGACACCTCAAGGCATGGGGCAGCTGCAGCTTATCTGGGCAATCTGTTACAGTGCCTCACCACCCTCAAAGTGAAAAATTTCTTCCTAATATATAATCTAAATCTACCTTCTTCCAGTTTGAAGCCCTTCTCCCTCATCCTATCACTCCATGCCCTAGTAAAAAGTCCTTCCTCAGCTCTCCTGTAGACCTCCTTTAGCTACTGGAAGGCTGCCATAAGGTCTCCCCGGAGCCTTCTCTTCTCCAGGCTGAACAATCCCAACTCTCTCAGCCTGTCCTCACAGCAGAGGTGCTCCAGCTCTGGGACCATCTTTGTGGCCCCCCTCTGGACCTGCTCCAACAGGTCCATGTCTTTCGTATGTTGGGGGACCCAGAGCTGGGTGCAGTGCTCCAGGTGGGGTCTCACCAGAGTACAGTAGAGCAGCAGAATCCCCTCCTTTGCCGTGCTGGCCACCCTGCTTCTGATGCAGACCAGGATGTGTCTGGCCTTCTGGGCTGCGATTAAGCATTGCCAGCTCGTGTTGAGCTTCTGGTCAATCCGCACACCCAGGTCCTTCTCCTCAAGGCTGCTCTCAATGCGTTCTCTGCCCAGCCTGGATTTGTGCTTGGGATTGCCCCAACCCAGATGTAGGACCTTGCACTTGGCCTTGTTGAACTGCATGAGGTTGGCTTGAGCCCACCTCTCCAGCCTGTCCAGGTCCCTCTGGATGGCATCCCTCCCCTCCAGCGTGTCCACCTCGCCAAACAGCTTGGTATCATCAGCAAACTTGCTGAGGGTGCACTCGACCACACTGTCCATGTCACCAACAAAGATCTTGAACAGCACCAGTCCCAGTATCGACCCCTGAGGAACACCACTTATCACTCATATGTGTGTGTGTATGTAAATATATATATATAAAACAGTATGTATTGGCTAGGTATAAAAGTTCATACACAGTAGCATGTTAACATTTGAAAATCTGAGAAATAATAGAAACTATGTATTTTTTCTGTCCCTACCTTGGCTCCTTCGGTAGTTATGATCTCAGCTGCTTTGTGTGGGGAAACGGAATGGGTGAACTCTGATCTTGCAGGGCAAGCAACAATTTTGTAAAGCTCTGCTTTTAGACTTAATTCTGTCTGCCATACAATGTGCTGAGGATTTGTGATCCTCGGCAGGCATTTGACAGATCTTAACTAGTTATGCTGCGTCTTGTCAATCAAAATTAAACGCCTACCTCACTCCTTCCTACTTTCTCTCTCTTGCAGCTTTTTTATTTAGGTTGGTCATTAAAATTGCTTATAACCATAGAAACGAGGAAAACCCGCCCCTTACGTTCCAGATCTTTAGCGTGATATTCCTGTACTGACATCATGTGAGTTATGTACACGATGGTTTAAAAAAACCCACAAAAAATCCTTGCAGATAGGCAGAGTTGTCGTTAATTCCTCCCTATAATGGAGTTGTTCCTACGGATGCCAACCAAAGATCATGTCCCTCTTGCATCCTGGACAGTGTCCAGCAGGAGAGACCCTGGTATGGAAAAACCAGCTGACAATATAGAGCCAGAGAAGAAACCAGATAAATACAAGGGATGGAAAGGGTGGGAGGAAGAGGTAAGGAGAACATGGGTCAGCAAGAAGTCTCCTGCGCGACCCAGTGCGTGTTGATAATTTTGATGTTGGTTTTCATCCTTCTAGGGCCCTGTGCACCATTGGGTGCTCCGAGAGATGGGCAGAATATCAATACTTCCGTCAAACGGGGCCACCGTGTCTCTAAACTGCAGGATCTGAATCCCCACTGGGCAGGATGGGATGTGTTGTGGCTTGGCTTGTTGTGAAAAATTCAAATATGTGCTGATTTTTTTCCTTTGCAGAGGCAGTTTAAAAACACTTGACCCAAGGCTAAATGAAGGCGATAGAAACTCTTACGTTAGGAGCCATGAGCGTCCTGCAGTTTCAGTGCTGGACTCTGTGCTGGGCAAACAATGCTGTTTTCCTTTGGAGCAGTATTGCTCCAGGTGAGATTATTTGAGACAAGATTTCTGACTTTTCCCCCCACCTTGAGTTGCGCTAAATCACACGAATATTAGGGTTTTTTTGTTTGACTGTTTTTTACAAATGGCAGGAGTAATCAATTAGGTGAAAATGGTTAACTGCAGCTGCCAGTATTGCTCTCTATAACTCACTCAGTTTTGCTCTTTTTATGAATTGTGGGAACTTGGTAGCACATGGAAGGTGATGTTGTGTCCAGCTCTGGAGTCCTCAGCACAGGAAGGACATGGACCTGTTGGAGTGGATCCAGAGGAGGCCACAAATATGCTCCGAGGGCTGGAGCACCTCTGCTATGAGGACAGGCTGAGAGAGTTGGGGTTGTTCAGCCTGGAGAAGAGAAGGCTCCAGGGAGACCTTAGAGCCTCTTCCAGTCCCTAAACGGGCTCCAGTGGAGGGACTTTTGATCAGGGAGTGGAGCCATAGGACGAGGGGGAACGGTTTTACACTGAAAGAGGGGAGGTTCAGACTACGTATAAGGAAGACATTTTTTACGCTGAAGGTGGTGAGACACTGGCACAGGTTGCCCAGGGAGGTGGGAGATACCCCATCCCTGGAGGTGTTCAAGGCCAGGTTGGACAGGGCTCTGAACAACCTTTACAGATGCTCTTCTCAAATATGGGGTTGTATATCCATGTGTATCTATACGTTATCTCTGCCTATTTCTCTCTACACAAACGTGTGCGCATGCACGCTTGTATGAATAATATTCCCCAAAGTGATAATTTATTTTTTCCTCTTTCGATGTATTTTTAGTTAAAAATCAATTATAAAGATGCCATAATGATTTTTCAGTCTTCTGCCAACTTTGCTTTGTAACAGATTGGCTGCTGTTATAAAGGAATGAGTCTTCTGCGCAGTTTTGTGTTACACCGCCCTCATAAAGGTTTTGCTCTTCTGTGCTGAGACCTCTTCCAGTGCTGGGTCCACTTGGTTGTCCCAGTTGCGTGCTTCTAGCACATCAATCTCTTCAGTTG
>NW_009647760.1:54857-75807 GCF_000708025.1 Charadrius vociferus | reverse complement strand
AGGGAAAATGCTGAGAGATCCTGCTTAACTGTCTCAGACTGACTGTAAAATATGAGATCACTAAGCAAGAGAACTTAGAGCAACTTTCCAGTATCTGAAGGGCGCCTACAAGAAAGCTCGAGAGGGACTTTTTACAAGGACATGTAGTGATAGAACAAGGGGGAATGGCTTCAAACTGGAAGAGGGGAGATTTAGATAAGATATTAGGAAGAAATTTTTCACTCTGAGGGTGGTGAGACACTGGAATAAATTGCCCAGAGAAGTGGCTGCCCCATGCCTAGAGGTGTTCAAGGCCAGGCTGGACGGGGCTTTGAGCAACCTGGTCTAGTGGGAGGTGTCCCTGCCCATGGCAGGGGGGATGGATCTAGATGATCTTTAAGGGCTCTTCCAACTTAAACCATTCTGTGATTCTATGAAAAAGGATAAAATGTGAATCACCTTTTTTTTTTTTTTTTTGATTTCTCAGTTATGTGAAATCGCAAATTGCAGAAAATAAAAATTACTTGCTTTGTCTCACTGGGTATCCCCTAATTTTTACACCCTGAAATTAAAAAGCAGGAGTGGGTTTTTGGTCTTTTTTTTTCATGCATGTGTTACATTGTCTACAGCTATTGTGTAGACCAAATGCACAGCTTGCCTAATACATATATTTTTCTTTAACAAATTCACAGGTTGCAAAAACTCCCAAAGGCAGCTGAAGCTAAAGATGCAGCTAAAACCTCAGTCTTGGGAATACCTGCACTTCACACTGGGGGAAACAGAGCAGATAAAAACCTGTATGAACTTTGCGCTTCAGATTTTCAATTTTTTCCCTTTTTCCATGAACAGAGACAATACTGATGAGAGGGGCCTTGGTCTATTGGGCTGTTGCTGCCTACTGCTGAACAAGCAGCTCCACAATACAAGGGAATAAAATTGTGGCTGAGATGTTTTTTGCAGTTTTCTTTCTTTGAGAATCCTTCCTCTTTCATGTTCTTTCTTTTGTTTTAATTGTTTTTCTTTATATCCTTTCGACTTGTTGGAGGTGATGTCACATTTCGTGGGCCCAGCCTCTGGACTGGGCGTGCAGGAACATTGTGGGCTTCATGCTTGCAGATGTTCACCTCTGGACGGCATCTTCTGCTCTTACTGTGGTTTCTGTGCATCAACTGGTTAATATTGGGCAATCTCCATCCAAATTGTTCCCCTGACAGCTGATCTTGCCTGACTTGGCTGATTCATCAAGTTCTGGGATGGTCCACACTTGCGAGGCGTTGACTTTGAGTTGGGCTTTCTGGTCAAAATGAGTGTTAATGGGCGCTCTCTGCTAGGAACAGATGGTCGGTGAAGGTTTCATTTTTTCAAGGCATAACGGACTGTATTTGTAAAACCTTTAGAGTTTTTTATCAGCAGAAATAGTTTTCTTAAAGTACATCTGTTTTTCCCACCTGGAATACCTTTACGATAATTTGTATCATGGCTAGAACAGTTGTTTCATGTACTCCAGCTTAATAGTAGGAAATAAGTCTTTTCTTGGGTATTTTTGGTTTGTGCATCTGTTCCTCCTTCATAGAATACTTTAGAAAGTATTCTAGAATTAGAAAAAAGGGAGGATTTTATATATTTTTCTGAATCAATTGTTTATCTTGCACTTATTCAAGAAATATCAGTTTTTGACACAAGTCCATAAAAAGGTTTCTATTTCTCTACCTCTGTTTTCCATAGCATGAGGAGAATTGGCATTTTCCAGCCCTGTTTCCTATACAGAGCTAAACAGATTTGTAACGTTCAGTAAATAGTATGCCTGTTAACATCCTGAGTAATCACCAACAACAGAGTAAATACAAGGTTAATGAGATTAAGAGGAAAGAGGAACGTAAGCGTTGGAGTGCTCCTCCCCATGGCCCCGTAGCCGGTGGCAGCCCTGGTTCTGTTGACGAGCCCAGCATGGCTATGGATGCAGTAGTGATTTTGCTGCTGTTCCCCATACAATGCTTAATGAGTTCCTACTGCTGGCATTTTTCTTTAGATACTGTATAATATTATTAAATCCCACTCAGATTTTGAGCTGTGAGTTGTTGTTATTTTTTTTTTTTTTAATAATTCTTTATTTGTATTTTTCCCTATTTGTTTCTAGTGCTGGGGCTCAGTGTTACGGTGTCTGATTAGCCCTTGTTTTCTGAAGTTGTCTCCCGGGCACCTGGTACCCTCCTACATGTCTCCTTAAGGCCACCAGAGGAATTGGCCCAAGTCTTTTTTGGGAAACATGCTACCATCAGAATATCGTACTCAGAAGTGCATTGAGATTTAACCTTTATTTTCTTATCCCAGGCTCCATCTTGAGTTGATTTCATTTGTCCTTTGCCTTTCTCCTTCCACGTGCTCTCCATCATGTGCTGTCCATTAAGTCTTGGAGGGAGAGAAAGACCCATTTCCAAGCAAAAATGTGACTTTTTTCTACTGTAGTATCTCTCAAACTCTCTCCGTTCTCCAGGTTAGTGGGTTTTCTGGACATAGTGCTCTCTGTCCATCTTCCTCTAGCATCTTCTGGCAGTAGTCAATGTTTTCTCAATGTCACTACTTCAGAATTGGTTATTTGAGTTTTCTCCACCCAAAACTGCATATGCGTGATTGACTCAAAGCTCTAGGCAACGTCTCCCCATACTGGTCAGTTGACAAATTGCAACGGTTTTTTTTTTGTTGTTGGTTTTTTTTGTTTGTTTGTTTGGGTTTTTTTTCTATTTTTAATGAAAATGCCTTACCAAGAAACCTATTTCGTTTACTCAAGATAAATCTTGTATTTCTTTTTATGGTGATTCTGATTAAACCATGAACCTTCAACTTAAACAATTCAGGTAGAATATGGGTGCTGCATATTGCTTAAAGGAATTATTCACCTCTGAGCTTTTGTTTCTATTTTTGGGGGGATTGTTTTATTTTGTTGTTGTTGTTGTTGTGTTTTAATATTGCAAGTCACTTTCCTCTTGTTTCAACTGAGTAGGGCAGTGGTTTTGCTCTCTCTCCGATCAGCTCTTTTGCATTTGGGTGTGATGATGACTATTGTCACAGCTTTGCCTGGAGCTGAGATTTCCTTTCCAGACTGCGTCGCTGGAAGTCAGCCCAACAGCTTGGCATTGGCTGGGCAATGTAGAAGAGTGCTTAAACGCTTCGCCGATGCTGTGGGAGGGAGGAGATATTATTCCACCAAATTGCTGTCCAACAACACAGCCTTGGAAAGGTCCTTTAGTTTCATCTTGGTGTGATGATGTAGTGGTTTGCTGCTCTCTTGAGAGCTAAGAATGATAGAGTTATAGAGTAGTTTGGGTTGGAAGGGTTGGAAGGGACCTTTCAAGGCGATCTAGTCCAATCCTCCTGCCATGAGCAGGGACATCTTCCACTAGATCAGGTGGCTCAGGGCCCCGTCCGACCTGACCTGGAATGTTTCCAGGGATGGGGCATCTGCCATCTCTCTTGGCAACCCGGGCCAGTGTTTCACCAGCTCAATGGTAAAACATTTTTTCCTTAAAAACTAAGATGGGATTTTGATAGGAACACTTCCTCCCTTGCCTCACGAAGACGTGATACGGGGCAGTCTGAGGGAGAAGAGGGTAGGTCTTGAGTTTGCTCGGTGGTATGATCTCTCTCCATTTCCCCTCTGTTCCGGTTAGGGTTGGTAACTGGGACACCAGTTGAACTGAGTGATGGTCTCTCAGTGCTGAGGCTTTTTGCCATGAGTGGTGTTACTGGTCAGTGTTGAGAGACCTCATGCTGATGCTTCCAGATGTTGCAGCGTGGTTGGACAGAGAGATTGCTGGTATGCTGGACAGCAGGACCTTCAGAAGGGGAGGAAGATGTTAGAATCAACGGCAGGATTGCTTATCGTTTCATTTTGATCTCTTTGCAAATAGAAAAGACATGGAAACAGCAAATGTGTGTGTGAGTGCGAGAGAGGGACTTGCACATATTCATCTGCGAGGGCAGGGGAAACGATTCCGCTTGCTGCAGCATGTTACTAATATCTGTGTACAAGCGCTTAAAATTTTCCAAGAGACATTAAGATTTGAGAAATCTACTTTGTTACCTTGTAAGTGGATGATTAAACCTTCTGCGTTTTCTTCTTTTTTTTCACTGTGGGAATCTTTAAGTCGTGATGTTTGCTTTTCTTTAGAGATCATATTAAAAGCAAAGAGTGGCTTTGTTATTTATTTATTTATTTTTGCAAAGTGCTTCTCTGTCTGTTTTATGCAGAAGCACTTTAATTGATCTTTTGGACAGTCAAGAAGGGGACAGAGAAGAAAATATTTAATGCAGGATATAATTCTCTCTGGGTTTGCCTCAAAAGAATCCACTTTGCTAAGATTTATGTATCTAAACGCAGTTTATGCTCACGGTGCAGCTGTGTTTTATCTGCCTGCTGCAGCAGGCTGATGCAAAGAAATGCCTTGATCAATGGTATGAACTGGTTCAGGGTAACTCCCAAACTGTTCTGGTGATAAACACAGCACCAGTTTCTTGCTACCTGGACTATAATTGTGATATCTTTTTACATTTGTGATATATTTTTTCTTTTTTTTTTTAATTTAATCTACTCGAAAGTTAAAAATTAAAATAATGGCAGTCCATTTTTTGCTGTACTACACTGAAGCAGAATAATACCCCATTAAACCAAAATCTTTCCTATGCGGTTTGAGGCACTAGGATGCTTCGGAGGCAGGTGAGATGACTGTGCCTTGGCTTTAATTCTCCTGGATACGCAATACTGCATGACAGAGTTTGTGCAAGCCTGGCAATTGAACACAGATTGCCTGAATTGCAAAGCATCGCTTCAGTGTCAACACCTCCCTCCCTCCCATTTAAGGTGAAACAACTGGGGGGATTTGATGCTGTTGTAGACTTACCTTTGAGGTTTGAGGTCTGAGCTTCTTTAATCTGCACATTCTGGCTGAGACCGGGATATTTATAAGCTGGAATCATCTTGTTTTCACAGAATCACATAATTTTCAGAGTTGGAAGGGACCTCTGGAGATCATCTAGTCCAACTCCCCTGCTAATGCAGGATTGCCCGGAGCACATTACTCAGGACTGCATCCAGGCGGGTTTTGAAAATCTCCAGAGAAGGAGACTCCACCCCCTCCCTGGGCAGCCTGTGCCAGTGCTCAGTCACCTGAACTGTAAAGAAGTTTTTTCGTGCGTTGGAACGGAACTTCCTATGTTCCAACTTGCACTCATTGCCCCTCGTCCTGTCACTGGCAACCACTGAGAAGAGTGTGGCTCCATCCTCCTTCAACCCACCCTTTAGATATTTGTAAGCAGTAATAAGGTCTCCCCTCAGCCTTCTTTTCTCCAGGCTAAAGAGTCCCAGCTCTCTCAGCCTTTCCTCGTAAGGGAGATGCTTCAATCTCTCAATCATCTTGGCTGCCCTTCGCTGGACTCTCTCCAGCAGTTCCCTGTCCCTCTTGAACTGGGGAGCCCAAAACTGGACACAGTATTCCAGTTGTGGCCTCACCAGTGCCGAGTAGAGGGGGAGAATGACCTCCCTCGACCTACTGGTCACACTCTTCCCTATGCAGCCCAGGATTCCATTGGCCTTTTTGGCAACAAAGGCACATTGCTGGCTCATGGACAATTTACTGTCTACCAGGACCCCCAAATCCTTCTCCTCAGAACTAACTTGTTTTGGCTCCGTCGTAGTCAAAGGTCAAATCAAATTGTGCATATTGGGTCTCATTCAGTGTTTGTGATCTGTTGTGGCTGAGATGTGGATGATGTGCATTGTGCTATTCTGGGGATATCCGGACACGGTCTGGAAGAGTCAGCTGAGGGACTGTGTCTGAAACCTCTTCCCAAAATAATGGGCTGTATCCCGTCATGGTAGGCTGAAGCTGGAGCTTGATGGAGAAACATGGCAGGATGCCATGGGAACGATGGAGAAGGGACTGAGCTTGAATGCTCCATCAGAAACCTCTTTACTGCATGTAGACAGAGTAGAGCTATGCAAATATGTGTCCTACTGTTGAAGGTCCAGCTGGTAATCATTGAGTTTGAGCATTTGCTGTAGGATATAGGTACGGCGAGCTGGAAGCTGTGTCTGTGCAAGACAAGAAGGTTGGTTCCTGACTTGGATAACTTCAGATTTATTCGAGAGTAAAAGGAAGCGAGGAGATGATGATCAGGATCAGAGCCGGTTGGGAGGCTGGAAGCAAAGCCCAGCTCACACCAAGAGTGTTTCAGGGCAGTAGCTTCTGAGGAAATCTGATGTCCCATGCAAACAGCTTTGGGAAGTACTCTGGAGCTTGGGAAGACTGTGGAGATGTGGCCGCGGGGTTGTTGGCGCCTTCCCATGCTGGTGAGTTGGTCCGTGCAATTGAGTTAAAATACTTGGAAGAGTTTTAACTTTTTAGAAGTTGTGCAAATGTCTAAAGTAAGCGAAACCCTTTGCTGAAATAGCTTTGGGTATTTTGGAGATTTTCAGCTGCATTTGTTTGAAATACTCCATGGCATTTGTTTGAAATATGCCATGTGCCATACCTTAAGAGTGCATTTTCAATATATTTTAGGGTCCCTCTTATTTAATATTGAGCTCAAGAAAGAAGAGCCCCTGTCTGGGCACTTCACCCCCTCCCCCCCGCAAAAAAAAAAAAAAAAAAGGAATGAGAAAAAGTGAGAAATGAGCAAAAAGAGGTTGTCATGAAACCTAAATTAATTTAGAAACATCTAGTTTAGAAAGGCATCTTTAGAAGCTCATTCTGTACTTTTATTGCAAGGATGGTGTTATACTGCTGTACTATATCAGAGAACAGCCTAACAGCAACTCCTCTGTCCTGAATGACTGCCTAGAGCTGTAGGTTTTTGTGTTTAACCCGACAAATATTTTAGTTTGATTTTGCCAGGGGTTTTACCCTGGAAGGAGTAAGGAGTAGCTGCTCTGGGGGATTAATACGGAGCGAATTAAGTGTTTGCAAAAAAACCATTAAAACCCTCAATTGCTGTAATGGGATTGCATCCCAGTGTTGGAAAAGGGAGGCGAGATGCTGCGGTGCATCCTCCTGCTGATGGAGCTGGTTGCTGTGGGTGAAGCAGTGGTCTGGTGCGAGCGTGGCGACATCCATCCGAATTGCAGGGTGAAGACAGCTGGTTGTCTGTTTAATGTGTGTTTAGATGAAAGGTGCTTAGATCAGATGAAAAGGGTGAAAAAATAACCCAAACCAACCCCCAAATCCCTCATGTTTCCCAGAATCAATCATAAAAATAGTTGTAAAAGACCCTCGGGGATGTTTCTTCTCTTGTCTCTCACAGTTTTGCCAAGCACCGCAGGCCAAATACTTGTGCTCATCCCAAGGATGCTGTTTCTTGACCCCAGAAGCTGCATCCCAACATCTTCCTCCTGGCTCCCAGCCCCAAGGCAGGAATAACGCGGCCCGCTGGGCAAGGAGATGCCAAGGACTAGCTCTCAACCAGAGGATGAGGTGGTGTCCTCTGAACGTCGTGCTCCTACAGCATCACCACACAGGTCCAGAATGGGAGCCAGGCAACATCTTTGATCGAGGTAGCTGCTAGCTGGGGGTATTAAGACCCATTTTCCCAGTATGGGGGTTATTCTGGTGAACCAGCAATGCTTGGGGCAGCCCAGCCCTTGTTCTGCTGGTTGGGCTTGGGCGCTGGTTTTTACCACCTTCTCAGAAATCGCCCTCGACTCAGCTTGCTTTTTTTAGAAGCGTGCTTTCATCATTTGTAATACTAAAGGCTCTCCTGCAATGGAGGAGTTTTTGGCTGTTATTTTTAACTGAATGTTTCATTGATCTGATTTACAGCGTGAGCTGCTGGCTGCTGTATAAGCAAGAGAGGGGAGAGCCAGCCATGGTGTGGGGCGGGAAAGGAGCTGTGTGGGGAGGTCTTGAGTTATCTCCCTTGTCAGAGCTAATGCATCATGGAGCTGCAGCCCAAAGAGGCTTTTCTTGCATCATTTTAAGCCAATAAAAGTCAGGGCTCCGCTCTCTTTTAAGTGGATCCGTGGACTTCAGCCCTATCCAATGTTTTGGCATTGGTGTGGTGGTGTCTGCGTGGTGAGCCGTTCAAAAGCCTGATTCATTCAAAGTGAAAGCCTACCAAAAATAAATAAGTGACTTAGATTTTGGGTAGATGAGATGTAGTCTTAGCTCTAAAAGGTGGCTTGCTGCTCTCGTGTGGGTTGAATTAATCTTGCTTGCACCCCAAGCTGAAGAGGCTGAGTGCCAGCCATCGGGATGCGGTGGGACCTTGGTTGGCGTGGTAGGGTGGAAGGTGGTTTCTTCTGGGCAGTGCCGTTGTCTGTGATGTGGTGTGCAAAGACTCCGTTGCTGATGCTTTGCTAGACGGTGAGCGCAAAACAGAGCCAGGAGCACCCAAAACCTTCAATGACAGGTTTGAGCGTTCAGCTTAGTCCTAGCCAAGCGCGTAAATCAAGCTGGAAGCCCGAGGAATGGGTTATTTTTCTACTTGGTGAACCAGAAAATTAAATACAAATACAGTGTTTGGGGCACGGGGATGAAAGTGAGAACAGATGAGTGCTATTAAGTTGTTTTCAGAAGTGGATTTTTTTTTTTTTGATGGTCTGAAGCTTCACTTCCTTTAAGGCTTTCTCCTGTCGCTATCTTTCTGCCTCTTCCACTTTAGTAGGTTGGCTGAGTTAATCACATCAGAGAAAAGAGTACAGTTTGCTGATTTGGGCTTCTCTCCTCTACCCAATCATCAATGAATGTTTTCACGAAGCACATAAGGCTTAATATCCTCAAGAGAAACACAGGAAAATTCAATGAATATCTATTTTTTTGGTATCATCCAGTCAACCAGTTTGTATTTGTCCAGGTCTAGATTACCCAGGTATGCTGCTTGCTGCCTCTCTGGTACTTGGAAGGATGCTTTGGAGGACAAATTGAGACTTGGAAAAAGCTTGAAGCTGCAGAAGGGGAAGCATCCATGGATATATTTGATGATTAGAGGGCTGGAGCACCTCTGCTATGAAGACAGGCTGAGACAGTTGGGGTTGTTCAGCCTGGAGAAGAGAAGGCTGCAGGGAGACCTTATTGCGGCCTTCCAGTCCCTAAAGGGGGCCTACAGGAGAGCTGGGGAAGGACTTTTTACAAGGCCATATAGTGATAGGATGAGGGGGAATGGCTTCAAACTGGAAGAAGGTAGATTTAGATTAGATATTAGGAAGAAATTTTTCCCTCTGAGGGTGGTGAGACACTGGCCCAGGTTGCCCCGAGAAGCTGTGGCTGCCCCATCCGTGGGGATGTTCAAGGCCAGGGTGGACGGGGCTTTGAGCAACCTGGGCTAGTGAAAGATGTCCCTGCCCATGGCAGGGGGGGTGGAACTGGATGGTCTTCAAGGGCCCTTCCAACCTAAAGCATTCTGTGATTCTATATGGAGGATGTGGAGAGATTGTGATAGAAGGGTTGCAGGGAGACAGAATAGGGGAGCAGGGATTATCGTGGCAGGAAGCATTTTGTAGGGGAAGTGAGCAGGGATGCTTAACCACTGTTGGCTTTGAAAACATGTTGCTCTGCAGGACTCAGTGCTATGCAGTGTATAAATGTGTGGTTTTGTCACTGCTAAGACATGTTGAGCAAACAGAGCGGACTTGGAGATCCTTCAGCTGAAGGGAAGTGTGACTTTTTGAAGATGCTAATCTGGAAGTTGGGTGTTTAGGGCATTTCCCTTAGTCTTCCTTATCCAAAATAGCTGAATTGTCTGATGTTCAACATACTTGGTGTATGCCCTCTCTTCCCCTGGAAGTGGAACCAAAGAAATGGGAATGTCAAGGAAGTCGATTATATAAAGTAGCTCCTCTGTGAGGTCAAGGTGGCTATCTTTATGTGAGAGACCCTGAGTTGTTCTGTGATAAATATGTCTATGTGGATGGTCCAAAGTTAGAAAGGAAAGTAGGATGAGATTCAGCCTGTCCTGTTAGATTGAGCTTCTTCAGATTTTCTTGGTCTCTCCTTTGGTGTCAGCATGAAACTCACAGCTGGAGTTTGGAGCGTGAAGGACCCACTGAAGTAAATGACACAGTGCTGTGTGTCAGTTTTCTGCAGATTCAGTTGGACAGGGTTCTGGGCAATCTTGTCTAGACTGTGCTTTTGCCAAGAAAGGTTGTACTAGATGATCCTTAAGGTTCCTTCCAACCTGGTATTCTATCGTTCTATGATGACATGCAATACAGACTTCCATGTTCTTCCAACAACACCACAAATAATTTCTGCTTTACTTGAGAAACCGTGTTTTCAGTAGATGATAGTGTTCAAAAGGGAAGAAGCGAACTCTACATTTCTTATCTCCTGTAGCATTTGCAAAAAAGCTGAAAGCTGAAGTCTAGTCAGCTCAAGGCAGCAATCCTTCGCCTTTTGCTGGAGGGAGATCCTGGCTACCGAGACTTCTGTGCTAAAAGGAATGAGTAAGCTGGGAGATAACTCCAAATTCTTCTTCTGTGTTCACAGAATCCCAGAATGGTTAGGGTTGGAAGGGACCTCTGGAGATCATCTAGTCCAACTCCCCTGCTAGAGCAGGGTCACCTACAGCAGTTGCATAGGACGGCATCCAGGCGGGTTTGGAATGTCTCCAGAGTGGGAGACTCCCCCACCTCTCTGGGCAGCCTGTGCCAGTGCTCTGCCACCCTAAAAGGAAAGAAGTCCCTCCTCATCTTTAGATGGAACTTCCTATGTTCAAGTTTGAGCCTGTTACCTCTTGTCCAATCACTGGGCACCACTGAAAAAAGACTGTTCCCATCCCCCTGGCACCCTCCCTTTAAGTATTTATAAGCATTGAGAAGATACCCCCTCAGTCTTCTCATCTCCAGACTAAAAAGCCCCAAGTCCCTCAGCCTTTCCTCCTAAGAAAGATGCTCCATGTTGGTATCTATGGAGGTTCCTGTCACACTGGCTGCTACTATTGATGGCACTAATGCAAATCTCGTGTGCTTCACCGTGGGATGTTCTGGGCTTCTGAAGATCAGTATGCTCACGTGTTTGGGGTAAGGAAGGCTCTTGCATACTCAGACTTGCTCTCCGGTTGCTGTTTTCTCTGAATGCCCAAATTAGCTCCTTTTTTTTTTCTGTTGAGATGTTGTTTGTAAACTTTTCTGTTATCTTGTGCTGACTTCAATTTACCGGTGACCTTTCTCACAGCCTGTATGCTGTGCTCTTAGTACTGTGAGCAATATAAACTGTCTTAAATTATACCTCTCGCCCTCCATCCATCTCAGTTTAAATTTGCAGGAGGATCGTGCATTATCACTCGGAGTTTGCTTTCAGAATTGAGGATGGTGATAAATAAATGCTGGTGGTAGAAACTGGAGAATATGGACTGCTTTTGTTAGCTCAGTGCGTGGGAAAGAAAGAAGAATGGATTTTTTTTTTTTTTTTTTTCTTCAAGTATGCCTTGGATAGACCTCTGTGTCTTCTTCAACCTACGTTTTCTGGGACTGTAGGCAAAGATGCTCGTGTCAGCTGCTTTTCCCATCTTGCAACTGGAAATGCCAATTGGGGTCATTGCAACAAAGGCAGTTGTCACTTGGTTAGAAGCTGGACTAATGCAAACTGCTTTGTGTGCTTCCCCTGCACCTGGAATTGTTTCCATCTCCATGAGATGACTTTTAATTGGAAACCTACAGGTGTGTTGCTGTATTTTTTTCTTCATAATCTCTGGTACTCCCTTAATTTTCACACTGCAGTTCAGTGGAAGAGCTGTTGAGATCCAGCTGTGTTGGCATTCATCAATTTTGCTCTGACTTGACTGCAAACAAGGCTGCGTGTTAGATGGCAAAAATCTTTAAAACAGATAAACAATTTCATGCCATGAATGACATAGATCTAGTTTTTGGAGTAAAGTGACAAAAATCAGGTCATTGGTTTAACTGAAGTACACCTTCCTGTTAATCCCCTGCTCTACTTAATTATAATCCCAATTTCTTGATCAAATGGGAGAGTAATTTGGGCGAATGCATTTGTCAGAGAGATTTTTGTGCTGGAAACACTGTGTAATGTGCTGGTTCGGCACTGTATATTTGGGGAGCAAGAACATAGTCCTCAGGGCTCTGGTTGTGGGATGTCTCCTCCTCACGGGAGGTTTTTAGGCAGCAATATAGGTAGTCTGACAAACACCAGAGTATAAGTATGTGTGAGGAAACCCAACTGGATGAAGTGACGTTAGGATTGGAGCATTAATGGCTGGCTACACTGCTGTTTGCTACACCACCAAGATTGGTCTTGCTGTTGGTGGAAACAAAAGAAATGTCTAAAACAGGAGCCTCAGAAGGAGGTTCTCCAACTGCTCTCCACAGTCCATCTGCTGAAGAGCAAGCAGAAGGTGTCCAGTTTCCTACAGATGTGCCTTTCACCTCCTGACACATCTTTTGCCACTTCCCATCTCTAGTTGCTACCCCAACTGCAAGAGAAATCGTAACTCTGGCTGGTTGCCCATGTGTTTAATCCATGGGCTGGGTAGTTGCTGTGAGTGTTGAGTTTTGGTCTACTTCTCCACACTGGCGTTCACTTATCTTTCTTTTCTTGCTTCATCCCTTAATGTTTTACTCAATTTTTGGGGTGATAATTATATTTTAGGATTATTTTTTTTTCTATTTTTTTTTTCCTTTTTTTCTCCGATTTGATTGAAGCTGCCTAACAGCTTCAAGTTAGGGAAGCAGCTGGAAGGGCAGGAGAATGGGACTGGTAAATGGGAAAGTCGGCATAGACCATCAATGGTTCTTGTATCGCTGTAATTCTTTGTGTTGATCATCACCGTGTTGCTGGGAACGGCTGAGAAAGTGGCATCTGTCACTCCATGACCATGGGAGGTTGGCCATTTTGTTTGCAAATAGGGAAAACTATAGGATGAGTGCCTGGAAGCAGTGCCATGGTAACAAGTAGTAAAGACTTCTCTGTCTCTTCCAGAAGATCTCCTGGTGGGGAATGTCAAGAAATGCCTCTCCTGTGACTTCTGCATCTCTTGTGACACAGCATCTCTCTTGACTTTTGGTAGCCTATTTGTGGAAGGATTCAGGGAACATATTCTCCTACTTATTCTCCCATCTGTCTTTTTCCCAAATTCACTGGCCTTGGTGTATGCTTAAGAATAGACTTGCTTTCTGCGTTATGTTGAGAAAGCAGTTAAGAATTTATTTTTTGACCTTCCTGTGTTTAGATGATAATATTTTTAGTATCTTATATGATGGCTGTTTCTGAGTCAATTTATAGTTTGGACTTTCGTTCTCATTTAAATGCAGAGGGGAAAGCTTGATCAACATCTTAATCCAAAAGATATTTCAGGGTGTTCTATTACCCAGACCAGGTTGTGCAAGAGCCCCTTTCGTGGCACTTAATTACCCCTTTTACATTGTTTGGAAAAGACTTTTTCAAGAATGGACAAAGTGGGTTCATGGCATTTACCAATCCACAAGAATGTACAGTCACTTGGCTGTACAGACCCTGAATATGCACGCAAAAAAGGAGCCCAAAATATCACCCTACTCCCCCAAAAAAGTGTGAAATGGGAAGGAAGAGATTGTTTCTCCGTGTAATTTTTTTTTTATTATTTTTTTTTAATTGGCTTCGCCACAGTATCAGTGATTAGATGGGCTTTTTCTTCTGTTCGTCTCTTATCCCATCTTAATCTTGCTGGCACATAACTGGGGACAGTCTTTTCTTTTCTAAACAAGGGATAATACAGGCAAGTGCATCTCGAACGATCTTAAGATTGTAAAATATGGGAAAAAGCTTCCCATAAAATTATATCTGTTGGGGATGTGCTCTTGAATGCAGTGTAATTGGACCACGTTCAGCTGCGTAACTTCTGACATGGGTTTGCAACTGGTTCTCTGAAGGCTTAATGGTGCCTTTAATTATAAGTAGTCTGGGAATTGCCTAGTGAGACACAGGGTTCATTTAGCTCAAGAATCTCTCTTTTGGATGGTGACCAGCGATAGCGTGTTCAAAAGAAGAGAAAGTAATGCCCTGATATGCAAATGTGGTGATAATTTCTCCCTGGGTTTCTCCTGGTGGTGAATCATTAAGGCTGGCTTCAACATTTGTGTTACAACTTTGTTATGATGACTTTGGCTGGTCTTCTTACGCACTTCCCTGTGCCTTCGGACGCCTGAGTTCATGGCTTCCTCAACCTGTGCTACAGTTTGGTTGCTCAAAAAATGTCACGTATCTCTTAAGTATTTCCTGACTTTTCATTTTTTGTGGGAGATTTCCTGGCTTTTCTTCTGGTATGTGGTAGGAAGCACAGAGGTTCCAGACGTCTTCTCTAAACTGCTCCTTTTTGAGTTCATTTCTGCTGTGTCTAGTGTTAGGCTCCTTTCTAAATCAAACTCATTCCTTCAGCGTGTCTCCTTCCTTCTCCCTTGTTTCCATGGGGCAAGGAGCACTTTTGGCGCTTGTCTCTCCTTTTTACATTTCTGAGCTCCTTCTCTGAAAAGAACAAGATCCAAATGACACTGCACAGCTAATTTTACTTTATAATTTTACGTTATAGTATAATAATAACATTTTACATTCTAATAATTTCTGTATTATTCTGTCTTCTTTCCTATGCATCCTATTGCTTGCCTGAAAATAGTAGCCTTGGGCAAAGTCACTTTTTGAGGTGCCGGTAGTGACATCCAGTTCCTTTTTGTTGGCTTCAGTTTGTGTTAGGAGTGTGCATGTTGTAACACTTCCTCTCCATCATCGCGTTGCATTTATTGAGCCTGTGTGTAGCTATTCTTAGAAATATCAAAGTAAATTTTCTAAATGCTTTACGTAAGAGGAAAAATCAACTTGCGGGTAGATTTATATTAGATATAAGGAAAAAAAAAAAATCACTCTGAGGGTGGTGAGGCACTGGCGCAGGTTGCCCAGAGAAGCTGTGGCTGCCCCATCCCTGGAGGTGTTCAAGGCCAGGCTGGATGGGGCTTTGAGCAACCCAGTGTAGTGGGAGGTGTCCCTGCTCACGGCAGGGGGGTGGAACAGAAGGATGTTTAAGGTCCCTTCCAACCTAAACCATTCGGTGTTTAAGGAGGCAGTGAATTGGCATTTGGGGTCCATGAGCTGCTGTGAGGGTCTTGACGTTGTTGTCCCTTTCTTGATGTGTTGTCCCCTTTGCCCCACCTTTGATGTGTCCCATGATCCTGGGTGGATAGTGTTCGCTTCTGTGGCCAAACTCAAGTAGTGATGACACCAGTCCCAAGGAACCCGAAGAAGTTACTGGAGACCTCTGCCCTGGTGAGGCCACATCTGGAGTATTGTGCCCAGTTCTGGGCTCCCCAGTTCAAGAAGGACAGGGAACTGCCAGAGAGGGTCCAGCAAAGGGCTACAAAGATGATGAGGGGACTGGAGCGTCTTTCTGATGAGGAAAGGCTGAGGGATTTGGGGTTTTTTAGTCTGGAGAAAAGAAGACTGAGGGGGGATCTTATCAATGCTGATAAATCCTTAAAGGGAGGGTGCCAGGGGGATGGGAACGGTCGTTTTTCAGCGGTGCCCAGTGATAGGACAAGAGGGAATGAGTACAAACTCGAACATAGGAAGATCCCTCTAAACACAAGGAGGAACTTCTTTCCTGTGAGGGTGGCAGAGCACTGGCACAGGCTGCCCAGAGAGGTGGTGGAGTCTCCCACTCTGGAGACATTCCAAACCTGCCTGGACGCCGTCCTGTGCAACTGCTGTAGGTGACCCTGCTCTGGCAGGGGGGTTGGACTGGATGATCTCCAGAAGTCCCTTCCAACCCTGACCATTCTGTGATACTGTGGCCTGTGACTCCTGCCATGGTCAGTCAAGGTCCTTTGCAGAGGCTCCAGTCTCTCTCCCTTGACTCTAGAGAAGCCACACTGGATTCCTGGACACAACGCTCTGGTTACATGGGTGAACTTTGCCGCAGAATGGCTTTTTCTCCCTTCCCTTTCCCCTGACACATTCAGGGAGTTTAAATTGAATTCATGTTAGTGTTTACCACTTTCGAATGTGCTTACTCCACACTCCGGCTGCTGTTCATACCTCTGCAAGCCTCTTCCTCGCACATCCCAATCCTTTGAACGATCGGAATATCTTAGACAAAGTGTTTAATTAGCTGTGTTACACTCTCGCTGCCCAAACCTGGCAATATTCATGGTTCTGCTTATGTTTGCTTCCTCCTAAGCTAAAGTTGTGGCCGGAGAAAAGACGATTGGGATTTTGGGTCGAAGCTCATCGGTCGTGAACGTGGGACCTGGCGTCCCGCTGAGCTCGTGCACCACCCATGGAGCCGTTCTGAGCTTTCACCTCTGCTATTCGTGATGGTTTGTCTCAGTGGAAAGTTTTCTGCCATTGGCAGCTCTAAAATCGACCCAGCAGCATTAACTGCATTCAAAATTATAACTAAGAGCGAGCTACCATTATTTTAAACTCTATGTGTTTAATTCTTTTGCAGAAGGCATCTCGTTGGCGCAGGAATTCCCAACCAGATCCCAGTTAGAACTTGTGACACTTCTTGTTAAGGTCATCTTTCCACTTTGGGACAAATGTGGTCATTTGAAGGATCCTCCACCTTTCTGTGGTGCCTTTCACCCTTTGATCTGGGAGCACTTTATTTATCTGATCTCCTGGCGTCTTTGCCAAAAAGGGAGGTAATGAGAGAGAATAACTTATAGGGCTTCGTGGCACGATGCCATTTTGCTCCTGTGTAATCACGCTTGAAATATTCAATAGAACATCGTTCTCGAGTTAATGGGCAAGATTGTTGTTGGGTTATGTCCCATGTGATTTTTTTTTCTTTTTTTTTTTTTTCCCCCAAAGTTTTCTTGCTGCATATGAGATAAATAAACAATTATATCTGCGTTCTTAATAGCTGGTATCAGAAGTGAAGCCCTTCAGTTAAAATACTTATAAATTTACTTTTTTTCCCCCCCAATAAGACTGTTCTTATGTCCTTACATTTTTTTTTTTTTTCCCCCCTCTTTAAATAATCCTAAAATCTGGATACAAATCTTTTCCCTCTGCCCACACTCTGGAGAAAACATCCATTTCCAAAAATAGCAGAATGATGTTAGGTTTTAGTTGTTGTAGGAAGAAAAATAGCAAGTTGGAGGTGAACAACAGAGTGAAAGTTCTTTGAGAAGACAGAAATTGCTTTTTCTCTTTTCTTTCTTTTTTTTTGTTTGGTTTTTTTTTGTTGTTGTTGTTGTCAGATCTGTACCGGGTGTGACTGTGACCGGGTGATGGTGTACAGGTGCTACAGCTATTACTGAGCTAGTGGAGGGAGAACAGAGAAAGGGCTGTGAGAGCACGGGCAGAGTATTTCTGCATTTTTGGGAGGCTACAGAGTTCCTTTCCCCATCAAAGCCGGGCTGAAAGAAATGAATGCCGTTAAAAGGACCATTTTTGATGATTTTCAAAGTCAATCTGGCAAAATCAGAATGGCCTTCCGTCCAGCCTAGGTAAAATAAAGGTAATTCAAGGCAGCTTGAACATTTCTTTTCTCAGAGGTTTTCAGCAGATGTTCTCTTCTAAAACCTGATGATCTTCATAGTTATTTGGAGATGTACGTACAGTACCTGCTGCCCCGTTTCTGAATGGAGGAGCTCAGATTTAGTATCAGCTGTGCTTTCTTCTTCAGCGTGGTGTTCCTCATCCTAATTTCTCAGAAGAAAGTACTCTTCGTAGTCAAAAAAAGACGTAGGATAGATAAAGTGTTCCCATATGGTAATTCTTGCGCTCCGAAGTTATGAGGAACCTTTGATCAGTCCTCTACGTGATTATCTTAATATCAGGAAGGCTGATAATGTAAATGGAGATTTCAAGCTTGACCTGATTCATAAATAGGATAAGTTAAAATGATGAACGTGATTGAGTTATTTGCCGCAGCTGCTTGCAGGGCTGGATTGATTTGAATTTCTGCTGACAAGGCGTTGAGACCGCTGGCAAGGACATCCCTAAGCTTATTAACAGAGTGCCAGGGAAGGAAGAGCATTTGGAGCAGAGCGAGATGCGAACGGCGTGTAGATGGTGGTAGGCTGGCTGGGCTCTAAAGCCTTGGCCTGATAGTAAGGTCTTCTGCAATTATTTGGTTTGCTTGTAGCAAACCAGTTCAATTAATATAATAATTGTTCTTGGATGACGTATTTCTGGTACGGCCACTGTAGTTGGTACATCTCAATGTCTGTTTCTTTTTTTTTTTTTTTTTTTTTTTTTTTGCATGGTACTGCAGGCTCAGGATTGTTGCTGGTGAAGTATTTTCTGGGGAAAAAAATGGAGTGTGGGCACTTAAGCAAATACTGATTTTGGATAAAGACTTCTGTTTGGGTTATTTGTATGTTCTGGCAAAATTTCCATTAAGCAAAGAATTCTCCATGTCCATGGCAGAATTTTGTCTCAAACATTGTGAAATACTCCTGTGATGTGCAGGACCCATGCTGGATCCATGCTTTGAAAAATCTCTCTTCTCTGGCATCTCAGTTGTGTACCTGAACATTGGACAGAGATCAGTTTTCTTTCTCTTGTCTTAAGATTCCACCTACGTATAACTTCCATGATACTTTAAATCAGGTCTGAAAGCTTTGGCATCACAATTGTTCATCGTTGTGGACCTGCCTGGAGGCGATCTTGCCTGCTGCCTCCTGCTATTGAAGAAGGACCATCTCAGCAGGGATAGCTCTGCTGAGCAGGATAGAGGGTGCTGCCCCATTTTCATACAAGTACACATATCCTTTATGTAGTTTTATGCTCTTCCATTTCTTTTGACTCCAGACCGAGTTCTGTTTTCATCCCATCTTTGTTACCCTATTTTCCATGTAAAACAGATGCTCCACTGATCCACTGACCAGAATCACAGAATCATAGAATTGTCTAGGTTGGAAGAGACCCTTGGGATCATCGAGTCCAACCATCTACCCTACTCTACAGAGTGCTCCCCTACACCATATCCCCCAACACCACATCTAAACGGCTCTTAAACACATCCAGGGATGGTGACTCAACCACCTCCCTGGGCAGCCTATTCCAATGCCCGACCACTCTTTCTGTGAAAAATTCTTTCCTAATGTTCAGCCTAAATCTACCCTGTTGGAGCTTGAAGCCATTCCCTCTTGTTCTGTCATTAATTACTCATGAGAAGAGACCAGCACCAACCACTCTACAGTGTCCTTTCAAATAGTTGTAGAGAGTGATGAGGTCTCCCCTCAGCCTCCTCCTCCTCAAACTACAGTCCCAGCTGAAGACTCCTGTGTCATCAGCCAGATGATGCCCAGAGAAGCTGTGGAAGGTCCATCCCTGGAGGTGTTCGAGGCCAGGTTGGATGGGGCTTTGAGCAACCTGGTCTGGTGGGAGTTGTCTCTGCCCATGGCAGGGGGGTTGGAACTAGATGGTCTTCAAGGTCCCTTCCAACATAAACCATTCTATGATTCTATGATTTCCTTCAGCCATGTAGACAGCACATCCTTAATGATCCTTTGAAAACAAGATGTATCATCGTTGCTAGAGGGGGAAAAGTGTCTCTCCGTGATAGACACAAGGTCCTGACCTTTTTTCCTGGCTGGTGTTGGTGCCGATGCCACCTGGGATCTGACAGCCCCTGGCAATCATCTCCCTGATCTGATAAGACCTTGGAGCTAACATTTAGGTCTGTGCTTATGGGACGTAGCAAGTGAAAAGGTTTAGTTTTTCACAACTACAACAGTGTAGAATATGAAAACATATATATATATCTTTTATAGTGCATGTCTGCAAAAATATACATTATATGTGTGTGTATAAATATGTATTATATGTATAAAATACATAAACACTATATAATATTGGGGTTTTTTTTGCATTGACAAGTTAAAGTAGCAAGAGAGGAGAATTGCCCCAAATAGAGCAGCGCTAAATCAAATTGATTTTTGCCATTTCCTACCCGTTATAAGCTCAATTTAACCCCCTCAGTTCCAGCCTTTGCTCTGAACTGACCACCCGAGCACTGGATGAGCAATTTCTGCGTGAGAGTTAATTATCGCAGCTCACTTAGGTACTAGTGCGAGAGGCTTTGGACTCAGAGGCAAATGTACCCTGAAAACCATACGGAGAGAAAACCCCAAAGGGTTTGACTTTCTGGTTTATTGGTTCTGCTGTAACTGGCTGTATTTTTGTAAAAATAGCATCTCCTGTTGTCAGTTTGCGAAGGAAAAGACGGTCCGGCTCTGAACTGGAGTACAGGGTTTGGGCTGTCTGCTCACGTCTGGGCAGGGGCTCAAAACATGTCATTCAATACTCTTTTTTTTTTTTTTTCATTATTAATATTATTGAATTCTTAGTTTGTCCCTTAGATAGCACAGTTGTGTATCTGTCTTGATGTTAACCTCGTGTAGGCACATGTCCACAGAACTGCGGTGTTTTTGTTTGTTTGTTCGGTAAGTATTCATCCCTGTCCATATATCTCATCTACCAACGTAGCTTTCCTTAACCTGAAAAGAATTAAAGCACCTAACAGCTGGAAGCTTTGGCAACATGAATTAAAGGCCTTTTATAAATCAGTATTCCGTAGACTTCAGTGCACCGTGTAAAGGCAAATAGCTACTGCATCTCCCCCTCCTGCTGCTTCGTGGCCATGTCCTTGTGTTAAGTCCTTGGTAAACCTCCTTCTTATTTTGTTTCCTCTCTGAATCTTGCAGGTTGCAACGAGCTCTAAGTCGTGCAATTTGGTATAGAAAATATCTTCCGTGTTTGCTTGTTTGTTAGTTTTAAGAGAGTCATTTGTATTTGACCAGTTTTGCCTGGCTCTCTGTATAGGTATCTATCTTTTTATTCTTTGCACAGCTCCTTATATATTGTAGAATCATAGAATGGTTTGGGTTTGAAGGGACCCTCAAGATCATCGAGTCCCAGCCCCCCTGCCATGGACAGCGACACCTCCCACCAGAACAGGTTGCTCAAAGCCCCATCCAACCTGGCCTTGAACACCTCCAGGGATGGGGCAGCCACAGCTTCTCGGGGCAACCTGCGCCAGTGTC
>NW_009647760.1:28502-54667 GCF_000708025.1 Charadrius vociferus | reverse complement strand
TTGGGGACTCCAGAGCTGGATGCAGTACTCCAGGTGGGGTCTCCCGGGAGCAGAGCAGAGGGGCAGGATCACCTCCCTCACCCTGCTGGCCACACTTCTGATGCAGCCCAGGATATGGTTGGCCTTCTGGGTGCGATCGTGTGTTGCTGTCTCATGTTGAGCTTCTCATCAACCAGCACTCCTAGGTCCTTCTCCTCAAGGCTGCTCTCAATGCGTTCTCTGCCCAGCCTGGATTTGTGCTTGGGATTGCCCCAACCCAGATGTAGGACCTTGCACTTGGCCTTGTTGAACTTCATGAAGTTGGCTTGGGCCCACCCCTCCAGCCTGTCCAGGTCCCACTGGATGGCATCCCTCCCCTCCAGCGTGTCTACCTCGCCAAACAGCTTGGTATCATTGGCAAACTTGCTGAGGGTGCACTCGACCCCACCGTCCATGTCACCAACAAAGATGTTGAACAGCACCAGTCCCAGTACCGACCCCTGAGGAACACCACCATTATATATATTTATTTATTCATTAATTCTAAAAAGCTTGTCCCGTGCTAGGTAAACTTCCTCAACCTATTTTTATCGGCGAGTCAGGATTGAAATGCACAGTCAACATGCCCTGTGGTTTAATGCTCTGCTGCAGAGATGTTGCAATAACTGTGTCCCATTTCTGCTCCTCCCGTGTACGGCGTGTGAGGACATCTGATCCTCTTTAACTGCTCTCACATCCTAGCTAACCCGGCGTTGGGGAATGCGGTGACCCCGGCTCAGCCGTTGTGCACTGATTTGCAAAACTGAGGTTTATGTGGTACTTTGGCTTTAGGAGTGAAGTGCATTCACGCTTCTGCAGGTTTCTGAATAACAACACCATTATCTTTTTTTCCTCGCTATCTCTTTCCAGGACTGCTGCCTTTTCTGGAACTTCTTTTTTTTTTTTTTTTTTTAATAAGAAAAAAAGTAGCGAATTCCTTCCTACTCAAAAATCAGAGTGGTGTCTGGTGCTGGGAAGGCCTTTTACAAACACCGTGCAGCGCTGCTGCTGGGAACAGCCTCCCATAGCAACCTTCAGCTTGAAAGCTGAAATCACATCATCCCATATGACAGCTTTATTCTTAGTTTGGCATGTGAACCCTTTGGAAGCAGTCTAGGTGGCAGCAAAAAAAGTTCCCCTAGATTCTGTCTTTAGTTTGGGTTTGCGTTGGGTTTTTTTTTTTTATTTTGTTATTTTGTGGGTTTTTTTTTAATCATGTTGAGTTTTGGGTTTGTTTCTTTTTTTTTTTTTTAATTTTTTTTTTCAGCTAGAATAAATGTTAGAAAAGTGAGAGACGTCATTCTAGGTAAGGTAGAAGATCTCTGCCATGAGATATGACACATGACCATGACCATCACCGCAGCAATTTTAACTTCTCCACTGCTACACATGGACAAGACAAAACCCTTAAAACCCTTGCTGGAGAAACATGACAGTAGTAGAATTGGGTTCTGGGTGTGCATTTTTGGGATTGGTGTTTATTGCAGTAGTGCTGGGGAGCTCCAAAGGGTTAGGGTCATTCTCACTCGAGGACTGAGCAAAATGGGTGCTGAGACCTTGAAGGGAATGAATTTGCCATCAGCACAGCATTCATCTGGTGGTCAGCAGGTAGCTTTTGAAGACGTGGAGATGGATGGTGCAACATGCTCTGTGTGGTACTTTGGGATTTTGCTTGCCATCTTTGGATAGTGGGTGCTGTCAAGGGGATCTGGCTCCGTAGGTCAAAGTCTGTTTAAACCAGTCGTCGGTGGGGCTGTGCAGTAGCTGTTCTGCTCTCACAATCCGTAAGGAGATTTGAGTTAGCCAACCTGAGTGGTTCTTGCACGAGTAAGTTAGAATTTCATCAGTCTGAGCTTCATGGGGCTGATGATTTTGGCTCCAGGGGGGTCTGGAGTATGTTTCTGAGTTTTGCTAGGGTAGCATCTCCCTTTGCTTTCATGGTGGAGGTTATTCTGGCCCTCATCCATCAGCACTCAACATAAATCAAGACTGTGCTGACACGTGGGCTGTTCCCATTGTTCAGTCTCTCTGTAGACTTGTGTCACATCTTCGTACTGGTTATTGGCTTGCTTCCTTAAAGCTTCTGTTGATGAAGGCAGGCCTTGAGGGCTTGATAAAGGTCCTGGAGAGCCAAGAGGGGCTCCTGAGAGCAGTTGTGGAACCAAACCAGGAAATTCATCAGAGAGGTGTGTCTGCCCCTCTACTCTAGTTAGACCCCACCTGGAGTACTGCATCCCACTCTGGAGCCCTCAACATAGGAAAGAACTGTTGGAGCGGGTTCAGAGGAGGGCCACGAAGATGATCAGAGGGCTGGAGCACCTCTGCTATGAAGACAGGCTGAGAGAGTTGGGCTGTTCAGCCTGGAGAAGAGAAGGCTCCATGGAGACCTTATTGTGGCCTTCCAGTCCCTAAAGGGGGCCTACAGGAGAGCTGGGGAAGGACTTTTTACAAGGGCATGTAGTGATAGGACAAAGGAGAAGGGCTTCAAACTGGAAGAGGGGAGATTTAGATTAGATATTGGGAAGAAATTTTTCACTCTGAGGGTGGTGAGGCACTGGCACAGGCTGCCCCGAGAAGCTGTGGCTGCCCCATCCCTGGAGGTGTTCAAGGCCAGGTTGGATGGGGCTTTGAGCAACCTGTTCTGGTGGGAGGTGTCGCTGCCCATGGCAGGGGGGTTGGAACTCGATGATCTTCAAGGTCCCTTCCAACCTATCACTCTGTGATACTGGATCTAGTTTAAGGGCAGGCTGGTGATGGGAGAGTTTTTCTCCCGGGTTTGGCATTACTGATCTGATGGACTCTCCCTTCCCACCAGAAAACCAGTTGCGAAATAGCTGCTTGCAGTCTTCCCCCACCCACGTGGACATGTGTGGCTCGCTCTGAGCTGGTGGCTGCTGTGGCTTCTCTTGTTGGGAGGTGTGAGCCACCAAGTCCATGGGAGGAGCAGCATCCCTCCTGCTTGCTACTGGAGTTCCGGATTTCTCTTCCCAAGCTCTTTTTGGGGGGGAGGAAAGCTCGGCGAGTTATTTTTGGGTGGAGGAGAGGGGGTGGCTTTCTTTGCTGGCTATAAGCAAGGAGACAGCCGGACTCAGACCCCGGGAAAGCTATGGTGATAGAGAAAAAGGTTTTGGAGCCCATGTGAGGAACTGCTTTGCTTTATCTGTGGCTCCCTCAAAAGCTTTTCAAGCTTTTCTAACAGGCTTTGTGAGTGTCTCCGTCCTCTCTTTAAATCCTGTTCCTCTCCATCCCTTTGCACTTTACAGAGAAGCAAGAAGTGACTCATTACACAGCCTACGAGGAAACTTTAATGAATAAACGCATTTAAGAAAAAGAAGAAAAGAAATAAAATGGAGTTCTGTCTGGGGCAGAGCGATGCTTTTGCTGTCTTGAACTCTGAAAGAAGAAGTTAGGCTGCTTCTTTTTATTAACTTTTAATTAATTGAGTTACTTTAGTGCTGTTGTTACGACTAATAGGACTTTGTTGGCACTGGAGCTGTGGGTTTGGCATTTTTTTTGTTTTTTTTTTTTTTTTTTCTTTTGATTGGTTTTAATTTGCTTTGTCAAGAGCAAAATTTGCAAATCTCCCAACTATTTTCCTTCTTCTCGCATCAAACCTCCTTGATGCTGGCAGCATCCCACGGGCAGGAGGAGCGTTTCTGTGCCCTGCGGTGCTCTCTGGGCATCCTTGGTACTAATCGGGGCAAAGCGGT
The DNA here is from genome assembly GCF_000708025.1 of Charadrius vociferus. Lineage (NCBI taxonomy): Eukaryota > Metazoa > Chordata > Aves > Charadriiformes > Charadriidae > Charadrius > Charadrius vociferus. Next base: position 50,939 of record NW_009647760.1, on the reverse strand, counting down.
GTCTTTTGAGGTTCCTGTGGTGTCTTGGAGGTTGATGGGAGCCTCTTGCCCTTTCAGAGGAGCAACGCTTTTCTGCCAAGTCCCTGAAAGGAGTATTGTTATTTAGCTTTCTTCCTTTCCTGCTCTGGTGGAAGGAACCTTGGTGACAACTTTCACTTTTTCTCCAGTAATAAAATAACCATGTATACTTGCAGTGTATAGACCTTGCGCATCCCCTTTCTTGCTTCTACATCTTCTGTTCTGGTTGGGATCTCTCTGCTCGGATCTCCTGAACAGAGCAGGATGAGGGCGTACATATGTATTTATATAATTCATACATATATATTTATATAATTCATGCAAGGCATGAATTTTGAGGTCCATAGGGACAATAGGGCGAGTCAACTGGGGCTGGTGGTAATAACTGGGAATTGCTCTTCATTTCATTGAATCGTTTGGAAGGTTCTCCTTGAATTCGAAAGCTCTGCTTCTTCTCCCTAAGTCTCTTCTCTTTGTTTAAATACAGGGAAGGAATGTTTTCAAAGGGAGGGGAGAGGGTGAGAAAGAAGTGTGGGTGCTCCTCTGAGATGGAGCCGATCCATTTTTATCTTGTTATATATCATTTTTGCTTAATGCTGTTATATTATTTCAGCTGTGCTTGGTTTTCAGATTCGATGCAGATATGAAGTTGCTATAACAACATGATGATTCATATAATGCAAGCAACAATCTGCCGGGATTTATTTTTCTATCATGACGACTTAGATGTTTTTGGCGGGGATTTCTGTCTATTTTCAGACAGACCACGCCATTAGCTCTCCGCAGTGATTTGCGTTGGATTACCTGGACTCGAGGTAGTAGCACCTGTACTTCTGTGACAGACCCAGAGATGTCAAAGCACTTTATAAAGGTCAGGGTTGTTGTGCCAGATTTAGGATGGGAGATGAAGGCATGGGGATGCAGGACTGACACAAGAACGTTCAGCATGTCAGGTGTGCAACCACAGTGTTTGGCTCCTTTTACCTGTGCTCAGGTGGTTCGCCCTCTCATTCCTTCCTGCAGGGGTAAAGCTCATAAACTGATTGCCTCTGAGCTCCTCCTGATCCATGTCATTTAAAAAAACGGAGAGGCATGAGTTAAGAGCTCTTGAATTTCTCCTGGAAACATATTGTCAAGATTTTTGTTACCACCTAAATGTCTGCTGAAGTCACTGGGGAGTTACGGAGGAGATCCACAGGATTTGATTAATAAATCTGTTCCTTTATTTTCATCTTTTTTATTTTTTAAATTGCATTCTATGAAAATATTAATTTTTTTTTGTCTTTTAATAGAAAAAAATGCCCAGAATTAGGGATGACTGATTTTTCTGTGGAAGATGGCGGATTATACAGAAATATCTACTTTATGCCAGTTTTAAACTGTTTCTCCTTTGCAAAAAGCAGTTGTGATGGGGAATGTTTCCAGGTACCTACAAAGACTTTGTCAGCCTCTCAGTTCAAATCTGAAACATAAGCAATGGAAATAAATGCCTTTAACGTCCTTAAGCCCCACACGGAGCTCTCTCCCTCTTCTGCTCTAATGTTAAAGATTTCAAATAATGCATCTGCAAATGGAGCAATGTGCCCTGGTGCATTTCTTGGAGGTTTGGGGTTTTCCAGACTTAAAAATGAGTTGGTTTGGTTTGTTTTGGTTTGTTTCTTTGTTCCCTAAATGAAAGCTTTTGTTTTCCTGCTAACAAATCTAGGATTACTTGATATATTCATCAATGACCTGGATGAAGGAACAGAGTGTACCATCAGCAAGTTTGCTGAAACACAGAATCACAGAATGGTCAGGGTTGGAAGGGACCTCTGGAGATCATCTGGACCCTGACAAAAACACAAAATTGGGAGGGGTGGCTGACATGCCAGAAGGCTGTGCCACTATTCAACGTGACCTGGACAGGCTGGAGAATTGGGTGGAGAGAAACGTTACAAAGTTCAACAAGGGCAAGTGTAGGGTCCTGCATCTGTGGAGGAATAACCCCATGCATCAGTACAGGTTGGGGGCTGACCTGGAGAGCAGCTCTATGGAAAGGGACCTGGGAGTCCTAGTGGACAACAGGATGACCATGAGGCAGCAATGTGCCCTGGTGGCCAAGAAGGCCAATGGCATCCTGGGGTGCATCAAGAAGAGTGTGGCCAGCAGGTTGAGGAAGGTCATCCTCCCCTTTAACTCTGCCCTGGGGAGGCCGCATCTGGAGTATTGTGTCCAGTTCTGGGCTCCCCAGTTCAAGAAGGACAGAGATCAGCTGGAGAGGGTCCAGCAAAGGGCTACAAAGATGATTAGGGAACTGGAGCATCTCTCTTATGAGGAAAGGCTGAGGGACTTGGGGCTTTTTAGTCTGGAGAAGAGAAGACTGAGGGGGGATCTTCTCAATGCTTATAAATACTTAAAGGGAGGGTGCCAGGGGGATGGGAACAGTCTTTTTTCAGTGGTGCCCAGTGACAGGACAAGAGGTAACGGGCACAAACTTGAGCATAGGAAGTTCCCTCTAAACATGAGGAGGAACTTCTTTCCTGTGAGGGTGGCAGAGCACTGGCACAGGCTGCTCAGAGAGGTGGGAGAGTCTCCCACTCTGGAGACCTTCCAAACCCTCCTGGATGCCGTCCTGTGCAACTACTGTAAGTTCCCCTGCTCTGGCAGGGGGTTGGACTGGTGAGCTCCAGAGGTCCCTTCCAACCCTGACCATTCTCGGATTCTGTGATGGGTGGGCTTTTTTAGCCCATGCAGAGCTGTAGCAGGGCTTGATGCATTTTGGAAAAGTGCTGTTCCTCCTTGCAAAGTCCCATACTCAGCTGAAAACCACCCGGAGGTGGTAATGTGCTTTTGTCCAGCCTGCCTCTTGAGCTGGCGTCTCTTTATCTTGCCCGACAACTGGAATGCAATTAATCCTGTAAAAAGGTCTGGGCTTTCTGTCCTGCCTAATTGTGTTAAAGTACATTTGCATCCTAAAGAGAGTGACTGGGAGAAGATGTTGAAGCCTTATATGCATTTTTAAATTCATAAATGCCATCAGTGGAGTCTAAAGCATCAGATAACTGACTCTAAAGGCCTTGCTGAAATGCACTGATGTCTTTATGGTTTTGAGAGTCGCCTTCCCCTGCGCTGAATCTCCAGATCCTACATGTGTTGCTGTCAGCTGTGTTACGGGTAAGGAGGAATCATAACTGAGAAAACAGAGGATGTTGAAAATGTGCCGTGGGGGCTGTAATGTCTATACGCCATCGAGGGAATTTTGCGGTGTTGCAGGGGGTCACATTCTGACACCTGGCGTTGCTGCGGTGGTAGGACTTTTGTGGCAGAGCAAGGAGCTGTTTTTAGGTTTGTCTTCTTCCATCAGAAGAAACATCTTCTCCTGGTGCCTCTGTGCATCTGCTTTACCATTCCCCACTCAGCTTTTGAAATGATTGGGTATTTGGGCAGCACAATAAATATACAGTAAAAATGGAGGCAATGGAAAATATATGCCAGTAAATTAAAGCTTTTTCTGGAGATGCATTCCAGAGTTCTAAAGCTCGTGAAGCAGGAAAACCAACGTAGTGTATGAGATATCACAGGCATCACTAAGAGATGCCATCACTTCGTCCCTAGGCATATCTTTTATCCCTTGACCACATTCATCATTCTGAGCTGATCCCATGCAGACTCTTCTATGCAGCAAATTGCAGACTTCTCCTCCCATGACCACCTAAGCACACGGGATGAGGACCTTCCTGTTTGGCTTGGGGGCTCCTTGAATGCTCCCTTGGATGCTATGATGGAGAGCAGGTAACCTCCTCCTGTTCATGACAGCCAGGACAGGCCTGCAGTTTTCATAGATTCATAGGATGGTTTAGGTTGGAAGGGACCTTAAAGATCATCTAGTTCCAACCCCCCTGCCACGGGCAGGGACATCTTTCACTAGAGCAGGTTGCTCAAAGCCCCATCCAGCCTGGCCTTGAACACCTCCAGGGATGGGGCAGCCACAGCTTCTCTGGGCAACCTGGGCCAGGGGCTCCCCACCCTCAGAGTAAAGAATTTCTTCCTAATATCTAATCTAAATCTCCCCTCTTTCAGTTTGAAGCCATTCCCCATTGTCCTATCCCTGCATGCCCTTGTAAAACATCCCTCTCCAGCTTTCTTGTAGGCCCTCTTTAGGGAGTGGAAGGCCGCAATAAGGTCTCCCCTAAATCTTCTATTCTACAGGCTGAACAACCCCAATTTTAGCTTCCAATTGAGCTTCCAGTTGTTGGTACTGTTGCTTTTTCTTGTCTTCTCTGTGTTTTCATATGGGCATCTTTAGAGCTGTGCTGGCGTGGTTAATGTGATGCTGGTGGCCAGGGACAGGCATCACCCAGCTACTTGCAGGTATGCGTTTCTGTGATGGGTAGAAGATGACTCTTCCCCCTGAGTCATGCAGTTCCTATTTCCTTCCATAGGCTAGTAAAATCAGTCAAGGGACAGGGAGGGAAGAAATGGAAAATGTCTCCGTATTTCAGGAGAAAAAACAACCACTCCTCCATGGCGGTTATTTTAGCAGCAGTTTGCATCTCAATTTCAACCCCAAAATATGCATCAAGTGCAGGCAGCTGTGTTTGCTGAGCCAGAAGGTGGCTGAGATGGTGTCTGTTTTCTTACTGTGGTCCTGATAGCGTGAGGAGCCATGAAGGGATTGTCAACTGATCGGGATGAGGGAGGTAATGTGGAAAAAAGAAAAAAAAAAACAACAAAAAAAACAAACAACAAAATCATTTGGGGTTTGCAGCAAGACCATGGAAATGACTTGGATTGCCGTATGGGTGCCTGGTTTTTGAACAGGGTTTTCACAACAGGGCACTGACTGTCTTGAGGGCTCTGGGTCAGCATCTGTCCCGATGGTCCCTCTTACAGAGCTGGTCATCTCAGCTGGAGCTGCAGAGTCCTAAGGCCTGATGTAGCACGGATATCAGTTTTCCTCTGGTCTGGTAGTGTAGCGTTACATCTTTGCCCAAAACCTCTCTGTAGGATAAGCAGTTGATGTGCATGGTGGGTGGAAATGTGTTTGCAGGTGGTTCCCAGAAGTTGTTTCTACTTAGGGATGCCCAACCTTGTGACGTGTTGTGGTGATGTAGTCCCTGAACTCTGTGTTTACTCCCACCTGCTTCTTGAGGTTTTTATGAAGATCGTTTTGATTTTCTCCTGGCTTCTAATTTTGCTTTCCTTGTATCAGTGTGGTGGCAAAGTCAGAACATGCATGAGACCTTCAGCAATGGTTTCTGAGAAAACACTCATGGTTGCCTTTTGCTGCTCCAAAATAGCGGGAAACCTGTCTTCTCCTGGTCCTCCCATGTTCATTTTTAGTGGAGGATGACTATTGTCCACGTGCATGGAGGAAACGGTGCCCTACAAGCAACCTTGTTTTGTCTCAAGCAGCAGCTGGTCTGCTGGAAGAAGCATGATGGTGGGGCTGGAACCCTGCCTTGAAGTCTGGTAGCAGCAGAGTGATACTCTTGCTGCTGCAATTCCAGCTTCCCATTACCTCTTTCAGCTGTCGGGAGTCTCTTGACGTGATGCAGGGAAGTTTCTGCATGATGAATTTCAGGGAGTGAGGCGAGGCCGGGTGTACATTTTAATTTTAGTTCTGCTTGATGGAAGATGCTTGTGAGCCCATCATATTAATTTCAAAAGCTCTTCGGTATCGTGGTTATTTTGCTGGAATAACACAGTGAGTTGACTGGGGAATAAGCAAGCAAAGCAAAAATTTGGGGAACAGTAAAACCAACCATGCAGACATAGCTTAGCCTGCACAGCCTGTCGGGAAGCACCTGCATATCTTCCTTGACCCTGTTCCTACCCCTAGGAAAGAGGTTCTGACCCAGAAGGATCTTTGCATCCTCAGTCTTTTGGACTGTAGTTACTGGATTGGAAAGACGCCAGTTGTCCAGCTTCCGCTAGCTCAGCCATCTTCCACTGGTCCCATCTGCTAATTCATCCTCCAGGAGAAACAAAGTCCATGTCACGCCAGCAGGAACTGTCGTAAGCTATTTTCATGTCCACTGCCTGGGCATGGCATAGGGGAAGGCACGGAGAATTCCCAGCAGGGCAGTTGAGTAATGGAAGGTGATGGGTCCAGATGGAGCAGGGAGATCTTCAGAAAAGGGCCCTTCTTCCTCCCCTCTTATTTCCATGCAACTGAGCTTTGGCAGCATTAAAACTTCGGGTAACCTCCTTGTGGACGCCTTTGCTTGCTCAAAACGGGGAGCTGGTTGCAATCCACCTACGCCATTTCAAGGTGGGAGGAGCGTGGCATCGCTACAGACACTTGGTCCCTTCAGTGCGTGTAGGACCGTGCACGAAGATGCGAGGTGGCCTGGCAGCAAGGATGTAAATGTTGAAGCGAAGAAGCCTGGGTTGGTTTCTCCACATCAAAAGTGTTGTTAGTAATAGAGGTGTGCAGGGCAGTGTCTTTGACTGTTTATTTGTCTTTGTACTGTCCTGGTTTCCACCCCAGAGGCTCTTTAGATTTTGGGGATGTAGTGTACATCTTGATTGTGTTGCAGCTTGGGGACGTTCCTGGAGAACTCACCGGACAAACTCCTCTAGATAGCAGCTGTATTGGACATTGTACAAGCGAGATGCAATCTGTGCCTCTACCTCATGATTTTTGTGTTATTTTGTTGTTGGCTTTTTTAAAAATAAATACTGTGTTTGTGTGCTTGGATGGCATTTTCCATTCAAAAAGAGAGAGGAGGAATGAACGTGTCACCCACACCCAAGGTGCTGGGCACATAACTCCGGAGAATTACTCATAAAACTGCAACCTCATTATCCAACTATGAACGATTTCTTCCACCAGTTTGCTCAGTCTGGCCACAATCCTGAAATTAATCTCACCTAAACAGTCAGTAGCGTTTCCTCTATCAGTGCAGGCAGAAATCATTGCGTTTCATGGCCGAATGCTTCAGACAAAGATGAAAAAAAAGAAAAGAAAAAAAATTAAACAAAAAGTATAATACTTAAGTAGGTGCGTTCATTCTGGGTTTTAGAAAAGGATGTCTCCATCCCAATTCCAAGCAGGTCATGGAGTGCGTCCCCTGGAAGCTGGAGGATGGATTGCCATTGCCATTGTCATCGTAGCGTGTATCAGCATATAGGGCTTGAAAATCTGTTGTGATTTTGTTGGCCTCATTAGAGCTGCTCTTCCTCCTGCCATCTGAAGCTTTGGTGTGCAGTTCCTCCAACCTCCCTGCCTTCCTCATCGAATCTCAATGTGTTTCCGTCTGTCATCTCCTGCACCGCGTTTCCTGCTCCCAATCCTTGGCCATCACCACGAATGGCTCATGATGCCCTTCGCCACGCTCATCCTGGCTGAACGACAGGATGCTTTTCACAACATTTGCCTTCCAGATGGATCTCCCCTCTCTGAGTCGGCTGTGGTGTTTTTTCTCTGCTGGGGAAAACACGGCTGCCCTGGGGTTTGTTTTGCGCGCACAAGCGTAGGTGGAGCAGATTGGAGAAGACTCAGAGCACCTGGGTGACTGGTGAGCTGGGTGGTTGAGGTGGTTTCCCTCCTGTAAACATCTCGGGAGGAGGGGATAGCTTACCCTTTTGGGTAGCAGATAGGATCTGGAGCTGCCATGCCCTTGTGGGCACTGGTAGGATAAGTTAATTTTTGGATCTGGTCGCTTGGGAGAGCCCATGTGAGGCTTCAGGCTCTTTGAAGTGCTTGCTCCTCTATTTCTTTCACATGATGGAGAATCACCTGGATTTTAGCTGCTCTTAGCAATGCCCCACAGTAAACGGGGATGGTGAGCCTGTGTTGGTTGAAAAACAGATCAAAGTGGATCTCTCACTGATGTTAAAATTTAGAAGCCCAGGGGTCTGTTACATGCTCTTCACCATGCTCTTCCTCAGTTTCTTTTCCTGGACCAGAAGAGGCTGGCAGCTGAAGTAAAAAATTCCCAGCTCTCATCCCCTGCTGCTTATTTTTCTTCCTAAAGAAAGGGGGTGAAGGAAAGGTTCTTTGAGATGCACAGCAGCAAAAGCATCATTATAACCAGAGCAGCGCTGGTGTCGCTCAACAAGAAGTTGGACCTAAAATGTCCTAGGCAGTACAAGGCAAACTGGCAGGCTGCACATCACCTTGTCCTTCCTGTTAATCTCCAAGATTACAGAATCACAGAATGGTCATGGTTGGAAAGGACCTCTGGAGATCATCTAGTCCACCCCCCCTGCTAGAGCAGGGTCACCTACAGCAGTTGCACAGGACGGCGTCCAGGCGGGTTTGGAATGTCTCCAGAGTGGGAGACTCCCCCTCCTCTCTGGGCAGCCTGTTCCAGTGCTCTGCCACCCTCAAAGGAAAGAAGTCCCTCCTCATGTTTAGAGGGAACTTCCTATGTTTAAGTTTGTGCCTGTTCCCTCTTGTCCTATCACGGCACACCACTGGAAAAAGACTGTTCCCATGCCCCTGGCACCCTCCCTTTAAGTATTTATAAGCATTGATAAGATCCCCCCTCAGTCTTCTCCAGACTAAAGAGACCTAAGTCCCTCAGCCTTTCCTCATAAGAGAGTTGCTCCAGTTCCCTAATCATCTTTGTAGCCCTTTGCTGGACCCTCTCCAGCAGATCCCTGTCCTTCTTGACCTGGGGAGCCCAGAACTGGACACAGTGCTCCAGATATGGCCTCACCAGGGCAGAGTAGAGGGGGAAGATGACCTCCCTCCACCTGGCTGGCCACACTCTTCTTGATGCACTCCAGGATGCCATTCTCCTTCTTGGCCACCAGGGAACAACGTTTCATCTCTCAGCTGCTAGCACTGGTTGGAGGCTTTTTAAAAGTTTCTATTTGTCCCGTGGGCTAATTTTACCCTCCCAAGAGGACACAAGAGTGCTGCTCTTCATGTCCCAGGTGTAGGATGTTGATGGATGGGGTGAGGTACCAAGATTGATGCTCATCTGCTAATGAAGACTCTGGTAATCAAGAGGAGATGGGGATGGGAAGGATTGAACTGATGGTGAAACTTTTGAAAAGATTACGTTTGTCCCATGGGCTAATTTTACCTTCCCAAGAGTGCACAAAAGTGCTGCTGGGGATGTCCCAGGTGTGGGATGCTGAAGGATGAGGTGGGGTACCAAGATTACTGCTCATCTGCTAATGAAGACTCTGGTAAGCAAGAGGGTACGGGAAGGATTGAGCTGAGTTGTCTGGTGGTGGTTTTTGTAGGTTAAATGGGCAGGGAGTTGGGAATTACATCCTCTGGCTGTAACAACTCTGTAAGATCAATGTTTACCACCGAACACCTTGCCCAATTTGATCCAAATCTTGATTAAACCTCTAGGCTGGTTGTCCCTAGCCTGAAGCGCTTGGTAACGCGGTTTTTTTTTGGGGGTTTTTTTGGGTTTTTTTTTTTTTTGCACTACCTTTTGATGTTTCTCACAGCCGGCAACAAGAAGCTGCTGATAGAGGAGGGGAAAGTGCTGTCACGGTGTGTAATTGGCTTGGTATGTTTGCGCAGAGGTCACCGAGGGCTGGGATTGCTTCTCTGGGCAGATACAAATAATTACTGCAATTTTATCTCTGAATTTTTCTGGCTAGGGAAACGGCATCCTTTTTTTTTTTTTTTTTTTTTAAGCGAGCTTTGTATATAGAGCATGCATATAGGAAGTATATGGCATTTATATAGGCAGTGTTTATTCATGCCTTAAAAATACTCTTTTATTCTGCATGTAGTGACCAAAGCAGGAGCTAAACCCAGTGAGTGAAGAAGCGTTTCCTTGTTGGCATTAATTAAACAAAGCAAGTAGGTACATTAATTAAAAGGCCTTTTATGATAACAGACTGATGAATGGACACTGCGTTTTCTTTGTCATGGAGTAAATTAGGAAGTACCGCATGCTTAATAGCTGTTGCAAGGTAGATGGATGTGTTAAGGAATTTACAATTTATCTGGCTAACGCTCATCTTGCATCATCTGAGTGTTGGCGGGTAAAACCCTACAGCTCGTGGGTGCACTCGAAAACTGCTCAGTGGGTGCAGGACCTGCTTCTCGGGGTTACACCAGCATTTTTTTTTCCTCCCAAGAGAATTAGGTGCTTTTACAGGCAAGAGGGGTTGCCTTTCTAGGATAGTCCTTAGAATAAAACCTAAAAAATGGCAGTTCTGGCAAGGTAGAGGTGTGCATATGTGTGTACGCAAGCGCGAAAGAGAAACGACCTGCTGGTGAGAAATGTGAAGATCTTGACTGAGTGGGGCTCTCCATGTTCTCTCAAATTTGACATAAGCTGAAATGCTGAACTGGATTGTGGCCAGTGTTCCTCCCACAGCAGGTTCGGGATCCTAAAGAAGACAGGACAGTTAAATAGGTGATTTCCCTTTCCCGTTGCGGGTTTTAATTTTTTATTTTTCGCAGGTATCTTGCAACCTGTTATAACCCTCTACTTTTGCACCTCTGCTATTCTGAAAACTCTTTAGCAGCTTTAGACCTTCGTGTCCGCTTTATTTTAAGAAGGAGATGCTGTTCCCATACTCGGGGGTGATGTTTCAAGGAAACAACGTTTGCTTTTGGACTGGTTTGTACAGCCCAGCTCAGAGGCTGCAGGTTGTTGCTGGACATCAGAGCTTATGGCGCTGATTTCCCCATCCTTAGCCATCAGAGTGAGATAGTTTTTCTTCCCAGTACTAACCAGTTGTCTCACTTTTCCTTCCAGATTAGAAGAAAGTCTTGTGTGACCGGGAGAGCAGGACTTAGGAAGCACTTGGTAAGAGCAACTCTGCAGGAGAAGGTCACCTGCACGTGGAAGGATGGGGCTCAGGCAGATGCAAATAAAATTTTGCCCTTGAGAAATGTTTTTCTTTTTTTTTTCTCCCTGGCTTTCATTTATAGAAGTTTCACCCTCTTTTTGGACTGAGCTACGAAAAGGGAGAGCTGATTTCTGAAAGTTTTGAGCTCCTTCTCCAAAACGAAGCCTTCCTGAACAAGCCTTTTATTCCTTCAAAGCTCTCCTCAAGCTCCAACCCTGCCAGTAGCATTGTTTTAAGTGCCTGTGCTAACATGATTAGAAATACCACTTATCTAACTCAATTAAAAAGCCACCTGTTTACCTACTCAGACATAGCCAGTGGTCCGGCTAGTTGTCGTTTTTTCACTCCCACATCCTTGATTTTTGTGCCAAACGAGGCTGTACACAACCGCCCTATGGAAAGCTAACGAGCAGGATTTTGGTGACGTGTCACTTTTCTGCGTGCTGATGTGATGGGGAGGCTGGGGAGGGAGTCCCGGTGCGTCATGCCTTACCTTCACTCATACGGAGAACAACCTTATCCAAGAGCTGTCTCAGAGCTTTGGCCATATTTCCGTGTTCTCCCCGTGTTGCGTTTTGCTGGTCTTTTGACGGTTTCGTGTCTTTGATCTCTAGAGGTAGCTATGTACAGAAAAAAATGAAATATAGGGAATGGCAGTGTTTTGAAACACGGGTGCTTAAAGAGGCCATATTCTGGTGTCCCTGCCCATGGCATGGAGGTTGGAACTCGATGATCTTCAAGGTCCTTTCCAACCTAAACCATTCTATGATTCTATGATTCTATGAATAGTTTGGGTTGGAAGGGACCTTTGAAGGCCATCTAGTCCAACCCCCCTGCCATGAGCAGGGACATCTTTCACTAGATCAGGTTGCTCAGAGCCCCGTCCAACCTGGCCTGGAATGTTTCCAGGGATGGGGCATCTCTCACCTCTCTGGGCAACCTGGGCCAGCGTCTCACCACCCTCATCATGGAAAGTTTCTTGCTTCTATGTAGTCTGAATCTTCCCTCTTAGGACAAGGGGCAATGGTTTTAACCTGTCGCTACAGGCCCCGCTAAAAATCTATCCCCAAATTCCCTGAAATCACTGAGACCCATATTGTTCTGTCAGTCTTTGGGTTTAACTTCATGTTCCTTGTCTTTGAAACTCTTGCCAGGGTGAGTAAAGCCTTGTTGGGCTCCTGTGCAGTGTGAAAGGCAACCGAGGAAGTGCTGGTCCCATGGCACCCTGGTGGGATGTACACGCATCCCTTGGATGCTCACTGCTCCACTCCCAGGGCACTTGCTGTCTGCTCCAGCAGCAGACTCACAAGCGGCAGCTCCGTTCTTGGGCAGGACAGCCGAAACCGAGCTCTGTTGGCTTTTTCTGGGACTGCTCTTTTGTTTTCCCTCCCATCTGGTTTACCTCCACTTGGAGGTGTAGGGAGCTGCTGTGCATTTACATGACTCCTCCATGGTATCCCTTGAGACAGCATCTCTGATCCATCACCTCAAGGCTTGTGTATTGAGGAGAAAGCAGAGTTTTGTGTCATTTTCATGTGACCTGCGGCAGCACCAGTGCTGAATCAGTGGGACGGGTGCCTCTTTTCATACGGGTGATGTTTCCCCAAATATCAGTGCTCCTTGCCCCGGGATCTCCTTGCAGCAGTGCCAGGTAAAGAGCATTAGCGGTGTCACTGCTGTCCTGAATAGTCCCCCAGCACCACGTTTGGCTGCAGAGAGATAACATAAATTGTCCTCCTACAAGGATCTGGGCTGAAAACTAGAGGATTTAGCTTTCAGTACGAGCTAGTCATGCCTTAAAACAAATTTTGCTGAAGGCGTCTTTTCTCAGCTTTATAGCTTTCCCTTTCCATCTCTTGCTTTGACGCGCAATTTTTTTTTTTTTCTGTGTGGCAGAAAGGACCGCCTGTGTGGGAATGTGGCCTCTGGGAGCTGCCTAGACCGATGGGATAGAAAGCTGTAGTCGACCAGGTGGTGGGGCAGATTGTTTTAGCAACAAGGGGCATAATAACTGTTGTGGCATCTCTGTGTCTCTGACCCATCTTGCTCTTGCTGGACCTGGAGTCATGAGTGTGGTGCAATGTGTTGTTTGGTGGCGTGAATGATGAAGAACACCAAACGTGATGAATGTGAAAATCCCTTCGCACTTTGAGAGATGTGTTGATGGTGTCAGCCAAGCCGGGGTCAAGATATTTATCTCCCACCCGCTACCGTGATGTTCTCTGGTTGTGTTTGACAGCGTGTTTGCCCCTGTTGATTTGTTGACTTGTCCAACTTTGTAACTGTTTCTGTGGTGTCTTTCTGCTCTTGGACACTTGCTGATTGGCCTCTCCCCACTCTGTGTGTACGGTGGGTCTGGTGCTATGCCTGGGTACGTGCTGCATGATGAGGATGAGGAAAGTGGGTGGGAACTGTTTGGGGAGCGTCACCCCAGCTGCAAGTTGGGTATGGGATGCTTTTGAGAGCCTCGCTGTTTGGTAGCCATGTGTTGTCCCTTTGGGAGCAAAGCTGCAGAAGGACATCTCTTGCAGCAGGAAGGCCATGTGTCTTCCTGTTCAGATTTGCTCTTTTTTCACCTTGTGATGCCCTTAAAGTCCAGGCACCAGAGTTGTTTTTAGCTCCTTGATTCTCCCCGCCTGGGATCTGCGCTGTGCGAGCGCTGGTGAAGGCGCTTTTGCTGGAAGGGTTGTACAGGGTGCAAGCACAGCACGCTCCCTGGCCCCAGCCCACTTCATCCACGTGGTCAAGTGTTTGCCAGAGGCTGCTGAGGTCCAGAGAGGCCACTCCATTGTAAGTACACCAGCAGGTCCTCCCTGGGGACGTTGTTCAACTGCCCTGACCCATGCTTCAGCCATTCAGGTGACGCAAGTAAGAGGTTGACTGGGGCTAAGCCAGTTCCTGCATTCCTGTCCAGGTGGGAGCAGTGAGCATCAGCTTCAGTGCTCAAACTTTTCTTCTGTCACCCAAGTGGTTTTCTTTTTTCTTGTCTCTGACTGGTCATTTGTGCTTTCAGGTAGAGGTGTGGGGATTGGAAAAATTGTGTTTATATGAGTGCATGAAAATAGGTATGCATGTACACAACTACATATAAAAGATACTGTTGTTTGCGAAAGCAAATGGAGATGTAACATCCATGTGTCGATGCCCTTATTGTGCTCAGGTCCTGGCTAGATCTTGTTGCATTTTCTCCTTCTCCCTGTCCTGATCATAGAATGGTTTAAGTTGGAAAGGACCTTGAAGATCATTGAGTTCCAACCCCCCTGCCCTGGGCAGGGACACCTCCCACTAGCCCAGGTTGCTCCAAGCCCCGTCCAGCCTGGCCTTGAACACCTCCAGGGATGGGGCAGCCACAGCTTCTCTGGGCAACCTGTTCCAGTGCATTACCACCCTCAAAGAGAAAAATTTCTTCCTGATATCTATTCTAAATCTCCCCTCTTCCAGTTTGAAGCCATTCCCCCTCGTCTTATCACTACATGCCCTTGTAAAAAGTCTCTCCAGCTTTCTTGTAGGCCCCCTTCAGATACTGGAAAGCTGCCATTGAACCTCACAGATGCTGTTTTCTGTGCGGATACTGATTTTGTCTTTAGGGGTGCTGATGAATTGGGGATGATGTTTGTCCAAGGGCAGACACAAGGGTTCAGAGCTAGTGATGTGGACTTGCTGGTGGAGTTTGTTTGCTGTTGCTCCTCTCCCAGCCTCCTGCTCCATCTCCTCATCCTATGTGTGGTTCCCATCCATGGCGTTGCTCTGCAGGATGCTGTTGAGTGTGTTTGGAAGGGAAAAGGAGCCATTGTGCAACATCCTTGTGCGATTGTCCCAGCTGTCAGCATGTGACGTGAACGGCGTGGTGACCCAAAAAAGCTTCTCCCTGGGTGGTGTGTCAATCTGGTACCTCCCCACGCCTGCCTTCGTCTGGATGTCCTGATGTTTAGCATTCAGCACACCACCCACCTTAGAGCAATGGGCAGTGTTGCCAGGCTGTTAGCATATTTTGTTTTCACAAACCAGTTTCTTGGCCAACATTTCGTCACTGGGGTGGTTTCTGGCCAGATTTCACCCATGTGGTGGTCCCTGCTCAGTGAGGAGAGCTGGCTTCGCCTCCACAAAGCCTGTGGCTCCTGTCTTGCTGCTTTTTCCCTGCATCTCCACGCTTGCATTCCTGCAAGTGAACAAGATAACCGCCGCATCATTTTTGTAGCAAACTCTCTTTGAAGTGACAACCGTAGGCAAAAGCATGTTGATGTGATGCGTTGGGGTTGCTGGTTTGCTGGGCCGTCATCCTAATCTCCTTAGCATTGGAAGAGTTGCCACTCCGAGCTTCCTTGGTTGTCTTTCTTGAGAAAGGCTGCCTCCGAGTAACCTGGTATCTGCACAAATTCCCTGGTCTTCCCCAAAGAAGTAGGAAGGTGTTCTCCCGCTTCAGCAACGTGGTTTGGGTTTGGCAGAGCAGAGCGAGCAACTAGAGGGAAAGCTTTCCATGCTTGGATGTGAGCGTTGCTGTCTAGCCATGGGAGGTGTCTGCCACGCGTCGCATGGGAAGAGGGTTTCTTGTGTTCTGGCAGTGCTCCTCAGATGGGGAAAACCTGGTGTTAAGGAAGGATTTATCCTTTTTTTTTTTTTTTTTTTTTTTTTTTGAGATGCACAGGGGAGTGAAATTATAGTTATTGCAGTAGCTATTGCTAAGGACAGCTCCTGGATGTTTGTCAGCTTTAAAAATGAGCTTAATCTCCACCGTGTATTAAGGGATTGATGAGAGCTTTCCTGTGCTGTGCAGGTATTTTCATCAAGCACCAGCATCTGCAAACTCACC
This sequence comes from Charadrius vociferus, assembly GCF_000708025.1. Classification (NCBI taxonomy): domain Eukaryota; kingdom Metazoa; phylum Chordata; class Aves; order Charadriiformes; family Charadriidae; genus Charadrius; species Charadrius vociferus. The sequence goes on along the minus strand of NW_009647760.1, from coordinate 35,350 downwards.
AACTATGGAAATCCAATGTGGTTCCCACTTCTCACCCTCCTGCAGCATTATGAGCATTATTGATTCTGCCCCTCTACTGTAGTTAGACCCTACCTGCAGTACTGTGTCCAGCTCTGGAGCCCCCAACATAGGAAAGACATGGACTTGTTGGAGCGGGTGCAGAGGAGGGCCACAAAGATGATCAGAGGGCTGGAGCACCTCTGCTATGAGGAGAGCCTGAGGGAGTTGAGTTTGTTCAGCCTGGAGAAGAGAAGGGTCCATGGAGACCTTATTGCGGCCTTCTAGTCCCTAAAGGGGGCCTACAGGAGAGGTGGGGAAGGACTTTTTACAAGGGCATGTAGTGATACGATGAGGGGGAATGGCTTCAAACTGGAAGAGGGGAGATTTAGATTAGATATTAGGAAGAAATTTTTCACTTTGAGGGTGGTAAGGCACTGGAACAGGTTGCCCAGAGAAGCTGTGGCTGCCCCATCCGTGGAGGTGTTCAAGGCCAGGTTGGACGGGGCTTTGAGCAACCTGTTCTGGTGGGAGGTGTCCCTGCCCAGGGCAGGGGGGTTGGAACTAGATGATCTTCAAGGTCCCTTCCAACCTAAACCATTCTATGATTCTGTGACTTTCTGAGTCTGCTGACCGCTGCCGCCATCACATATTTTCCAGCCTATCAATGTCCTCTTCTGCAGCTTGGATGGGATGGGGGGACGATGAGACTGTCCTTGTCCTCCCTCTATCACATGGCTATCAGCTTCAGGTTGGGATGCTATGGTGGGGTTGATGATTTCTCTTTATTTATTTATGTATCCATTTTATTTTTTTTAAAAAAGTAGAGGGATTAATTTTCCACTTCTCACCTGGAATTTACAGAACATCAGGCTCCACAGTCAAAAGTGGGTGCCTCCTTGTCTTAAAAGTGAAGACATCTGCGCAACCACCTTAATTTCTGCAGCGAGCTGCCAATGAATCTGTCCTGTGTCAGGCCTGACTTTTTGGCTGCAGCCTCTGTTTTTCAGGGTACATCAACATATTTTGAATGATCTGCATCCTTGGGCCGTACAACTTTTCTCTTTGCTCCCTGTTGCCAGCTTTGGGGGTTTTTTTTTGTGTGTTTTAAAAACACCTTCTCCACACACGGGCAGGTTTCTGTGCTGGTTTGGGATGGCAGCCAGCGTTTCTACAGCTGGTGCGTTAAGCATTGCACAAAGTTTCTGCAAAAGAGGCAAATCCAGATGGCGGGTCCCCCCCCCCCCCTTTTTTTTTTTTTTTTTTAAACTAAGTAGAGAGAAAGACGCTGATGTGAGTTATTTCTGCATTTTGAGATCCAAAAGGACAAGTATATTTATCTTCTAGCTGAACTCGGGGGCAGCTTTCCAGTAAATTCACAGAATCACAGAATGGTCGGGGTTGGAAGGGACCTCTGGAGATCATCTAGCCCAACCCCCCCGGCCAGAGCAGGGGCACCTACAGCAGTTGCACAGGATGGTGTCCAGGCGGGTTTAGAATGTCTCCAGGGTGGGAGACTCCCCCACCTCTCTGGGCAGCCTGTGCCAGTGCTCTGCCACCCTCACAGGAGAGAAGTCCCTCCTTATGTTAAGATGGAACTTCCTATGTTCAAGCTTGTGCCCATTACCCCTAGTCCTATCACTGGGCACCACTGAAAAAAGGCTGTTCCCATCCCCCTGGCACCCTCCCTTTAAGGATTTATCAGCATTAATAAGATCCCCCCTCAGCCTTCTTTTCTGCAGACTAAAAAAAGCCCCAAGTCCCTCAGCCTTTCCTGTTAAGAGAGATGCTCCAGTCCCCTCATCATCTTTGTAACCCAAAGTTATGTTATGGAGCCAGGGTTGGGATCTTTCCTCTTTATTTTTCTCTCTCCTCTCACACTATGCAAAGATGGCGGTACCACGTGCGGGGTGGTGTGCGAGGAGGTGCTCTGAGGGATGTGGATCACAAGGATGAAGGACTGAGTAGAAAAAAGGATTTTTTTGGTGGCTACAGAGCAGAGGAAAGGGACTCTGGCAGTGATTGCACAGGAATGGTCTCCAGAACCCTCAAAAATACTCATCTAGCATCAAACAGTAAGAAAAGGAAACTCTGTGGTACTGTCCAAATCTGTTGTTATACTAATTCCATGGGAAAGGACATTGCTCTTTTCTAAAATGACAAATTTTCTATGAAATTTGAAATGCTGGTGAAACTTTGAAATTCCTGGGGACTTCCCAACTCCACTCCTCTTCCCACCTTCATCTTCCAGCCTATAGCAGGGAAGGGGAGTTCATAAAATCAAACAAAGGTAACGAAGAGGGGAGGCAATGACATGGTTCCTGTCGTTGAAGGAGAGCATTTCAGCATTTGAAGACGGTTTGAATCATTGTTTGCTGTTTAAGGCGGTTCTGCAGGTTGGCTCATGTCATCAGTCCTCCTCAACAATATAATTGCCTGAGATGATCTATTCTGGCTCACGCTGGCCAGCTGGGAAGGATCTTGTCTTGGAAACTTTTGAGTTAGAAGTATATTTTGAGTTAGAAAGAAATTTACTCTGTCTGTTTTGAGAGAGCAGCTGGGAAGCAGGATAAAGAAATCCTTCATTTTTATTGGGAAAGGGACAACAACAAAAAAAGAATAAATAAATACAGAAAGAAATAAAGAAAAGCCACAAACAGAGTTGAAAAGGCTCAACTTCAGTACTGTTGCGCGTGAATATGATTCTGAAGCCCTCGCTGGCATCAAAGCATCTTTGCCAAATGCAAAATGCTGCCTGTGCCTGCCAGCGTTGCTGCTTCTCGAAAAGGTACAGTTGTTCAGGAAGCAGTTACAATTTTGGGGGTAAAATATCTAGAAGTGATTAAAAAGTAATCTAAAATATCTGTTCTTTCCCATTAAGCTTTTGCCAGTGGCATTAAACAGTCTGTTTCTTCCCCTGCACTTATAAACAAGCCTATTGTCACGCTGTAGGCATTTTTATGATGAAAAAATAAAATCGTGTATCGACCAAAGCTCAGTTAACTAAAGCAAGTGGAAGACCTCCCTTGGCAAACAACACCCTGCGGCTGGGGATGTTGATTTCTCTAGGGATTAGTAAATTTGGCGTATCAGAGTATTTTTAAATAACTCCATACCCTCCCAATGCCAGTTAGGGAAAGTTTTAGTTTTATTTCCATTTTTTTCCTGCCCCTTAAATTGGACCGGGATGTGTTAGATTCTTTTTTTTTTTTTTTCTTTCTTCCAATTGCAATAGAGAAACAGTAATAACAGGAAAAAATAAAGGGTAGTAAGCAGTTGGGGCAGCCTTTGGAGTTCACAGAATCTCACAGAATCACAGAATGGTCAGGGTTGGAAGGGACCTCTGGAGATCATCCAGTCCAGCCCCCCCCGCCAGAGCAGGGTCACCTACAGCAGTTTGGACAGGAACACATCCAGACAGGTTATGAATATCTCCAGAGAAGGAAACTCCACAGCCTCTCTGCGCAGCCTGTGCCAGTGCTCTGTCACCCTCAAAATAAAGAAGTGTTTCCTCATGTTCAGGCGGAATTTCCCGTGTTCCAGTTTGTGCCCGTTGCCCCTTGTCCTGTTGCTGGGCACCACTGAAAAGAGTCTGGCCCCATCCTCTTGACAGCCACCTTTTCAATATTGACAAGCATTGATGAGATCCCCCCTCAGTCTTCTCCAGGCTAAACAGACCCAGGTTTCTCAGCCTTTCCTCATCAGAGAGATGCTCCAACCCCTTAATCATCTTTGTAGCCTTCGCTGGCCTCTCCAGCAGATCCCTGTCCTTCTTGACCTGGGAAGCCCAGAATTGGACACAATACTCCAGCTGTGGCCTCACCAGGGCAGAGTAGAGGGGGAGGATGACCTCCCTCGGCCTGCTGGCCATACTGTTCTTGATGAACCCCATAATGCCATTGGCCTTCTTGGCCACCAGGGCACATTGCTGGCTCATGGTCACCGTGTTTTCTACCAGGACTCCCAGGTCCCTTTCCACAGAGCTGCTTTGCAGCAGGTCAACCCCTAACCTGTACTGATGCATGGGTTTATTCCTCCCCAGATGCGGGATCCTATACTTGCCCTTGTTGAACTTCATTAGGTTCCTCTCCACCCAACTCTCCAGCCTGTCCAGGTCTTGCTGAACGGCGGCACAGCCTTCTGGTGTGACAGCCACTTCTCCCAGTTTTGTGTTATAAGCAAACTTTCTGAGGGTACACTCTGTCTCTCATCCAGGTCATTGATGAATAGGTTGAATAAGGGATACAGATGTGTTAATGCTTTCATAGGTCTGAAAAATGCCTACTTTGTCCATTATAGGAAAAACAAGGTTGCAGCTCCAAAAGCATTTGCCATGTGTTGCACGCATGTAATAATCTTAAGTGGTATAAGTTATATTATAAGAGCTCTCACAAGGAGATTGGAAATGCTCAAAAGCCCTCTGGATGGGGTCTGGAGATGCTGCTTTTCTTGGGTATTTGAGGCAATTTTGGGGTCACATTTTCTCACAGCCCTCTTGGCTGTTGCTTGGTGTTGTGTTTCTCCAAACAACACATTAACTCAATGGAGTCTCAGTGGAGTGAATGGTTTCTTAGTCGGCTAGATCTTGTTGATGGAGTTGGACTTTGTTAGACATGGGGGTGTCCTGAATAAAGCAGTCTGCAGGACTGGGCTCAGTGGGGGCTGTCCCCAGTGACTCCTGTCTTCAATCTGGAAAGGACTCTGGACTTCAGCTCCATTGGATTCCTTGGACCTGCCCTCCTTGAACCTCTTCTGTTGAGAAAAGTTGACTGAAGGCAACAGATGCTTCAGTATAAGCATTGACATCCCTCCTGGCTGTTACGGTAAATGGGTATGTTCCATATGCCAATGACTTGATGTCTTGTTTTCAGATATCATCTCAAAGCCTCTTTTGTCTTCTTTCTGCTTCCCTAAATAATACCTGAAGGAAGAAATAGACTTGGAGGGTGCTGTCATAAGTGGTGTGCAAGGTGCTATATAAAACAAGGCTGTCTTGGACAGCATTGCTTGCCCTATCCGCGCAGTTTTTGGTTGGTTTGTTGGCTCCCAACCTGCAAGAGGTGTCTGGCAATTTGGCCCTTTGGCCAGAGCCACTTATCTAGTGAATGAAATCTGAGGACTATTATGCTGAAATGCTCTCCTCCTCCACCAGTGATCCCCTATCTTGCCCTTATTTCTTCTTTGGATGTGTGCTTTCTTCTTAGAACAGGGAGACTTCCCAGTGTCTACAGTGAGAAGAAGTGAAAGCAGGTTGAGCAAAGAAGCTCAACTCTGGAAAGCTCTACAAGACCTGTTGTTGGACAATGGTCGTTCCCAAGTGCTTCTGCTGACCCCCAGCATGTGATGTTGAGCCATGCTTCCGTGATGGATACCCATTGGGCTGTGCTGGACATGGGAGTCAACACAGTGGGGGATTTTTAGAAGAAGACAGTTGAAATGCTGTTCCTTGGCTGATCTGCAGTTTGCCCAGACCTGCTCTGTAGAGGCTGGTGGCCTTGGCTGAGTTAAGTGGTCCGGTTGGCATCATTTCTCTTTTCTCTCACAACCACTCTTATGCATGACATCTCTGATAAAGAGCTCAAATTGTCTTCCAAGAACTGTATTTACAATAAGCTGTGTAATCACTGCTGCTGCTATAGGGTAGCTGTAATTAAAAGCAAACCACGGGAGTTTACTGTCTAAATTAGCAGGTAATTGCATATGGTGAAAGAGGAAAGGGAGGAGGACAATCTATAGGCTGATGGGTTGTTTGCAACATACTCTAATAATTTTATTTTGTAATCTAATTATAAGAGAACAAGGGGAGGAAAAAAAAAAATTGGGTAGTAATCAGAGGAGCTGACTCGTGATGTTGAAAGGATGAACAATTTTCTCCCTGAAAAAAAAGAGGAGTGTGTTTTGAAATTGCTTTTGAAAGTTAATATTTACTGGACTGAAAGCTGATAGATTTTCTATTATGTCATAACTAATCTGGATGGCAAAGAGCTTTCTGACTCTGTCACACCCGGTTAAATCAGATTTGGCAATGCCGTGATAGGGTTTGTGAGTACCTAATGTCAGCCAAGGAGAAAGGTGCTGGCAGAGACCCATGCTATGAACCCACCTATAATTTTTCCCGTGTTTTCTGCAGTAGCGTCTGCCTCTAATGAGCATAAAACAAACAAAATCCCAACTTTTGAAAAGTCACGACCTGGATAAAACTAACCCTGACTTTTCTGTCTTTTATGATTAAGTTCTTCTGTGGCTTTTTTGTTCTGTTTCTTGCTGCAGATGTTTTGAGGTAACACTGAGCTTTGGTAGAAGATATAACACTGTGTTTGTCTAAAAACTCATGATCTGCTGACTTAAAACAATTACACCTTTATTTTAATATATTATATATATATACAGGTCCAGCAGACCTTTAAATAACATAATGACTTTTCTAGTGGCACTTAATCTTATTCCTAAGCAGAGGTGTAAACTATAGGGCTGATTTGTTTTTAAATCCATGTAGTTGTATAAGCTTTTTAATCCCACTGCTCATATGGAAAACTGGGAGGGTTTGTCCCCTATGGAAAGACGCCAGTGAGTGTAGGAGAGAGTTAGGGAAAGCCTCTCAGGAGGTTTGGAGGAGAGTATCCGCTCTCTTAGTTTTCAGTCAGCAAGGGTTTGTCACTAGCGTGGATCTTCTTGCTCATAGTGAATTTTTAAGCTTCACAGAATCACAGAGCCACAGAATGGTCAGGGTTGGAAGGGACCTCTGGAGATCATCCAGTCCAGCCCCCAGATTGGACAGGCACAAGAAGGTGCGGCTGATAAGCCCCTGGGCTCGCTGGTGCCTTGCTGCGCTCTCCCGTGGCCGCTGCATC
>NW_009647760.1:4138-28225 GCF_000708025.1 Charadrius vociferus | reverse complement strand
TTCGCTGGCCTCTCTCCAGCAGATCCCAAGGGTAACTTGTTTGTAAAGACTCATTTTCCTGCATGTCCTCAACCAGCATCTTGTAATTGGGATTATGATCAAGGCAGAGGTATTTCAGGTTGTGCCTTTGTGGTTGCACCTACAGGTCCAGATCTTCATGCTCTTCTTGTTAGATTAGCCCAGCTCATGGGAAATAACTGTTAATAGAGTGTTAATTCATCATGTGCGTGATCATCCACGGGTGCTTAAATCACAGAGTCATAGAATCATAGAATGGTTTAGGTTGGAAGGAACCTTAAAGATTGTCTAGTTCCAACCCCCCTGCCATGGGCAGGGACACCTCCCACCAGCCCAGGTTGCTCCAAGCCCTGTCCAACCTGGCCTTGAACACCTCCAGGGATGGGGCAGCCACAGCTTTTCTGGGCAACCTGGGCCAGTATTTCACCACCCTCAGAGTGATAAATTTCTTCCTAATATCTATTCTAAATCTCCTCTCTTTCAGTTTAAAGCCATTCCTCCTTGTCCTATGGTTTCCCTCCCTGGTCAAGAGTCCCTCCCCTCTGTTCCACTACCCTTTAGGTACTAGAAGGGGCTATAGAATGTCTCCCTGGAGCTTTCTCTTATCCAGACTGAACAACCCTAACTCTCTCAGCCTGTCCTCACAGGAGAGGTGTTCAGCCCTCGGACCATCTCTATGGCCCTCCTTTCAACTTGCTTCAACAGGTCCACATCCTTCTTATTTTGGGGACTCCAGAGCTGGACGCAGTGCTCCAGGTGGGGTCTCACGAGAGTGCAGCAGAGGGGCAGATTCCCCTCCCTCGCCCTGCTGGCCACGCTGCTTTTGATGCAGCCCAGGATGCGGTTGGCCTTCTGAGCTATGAGGGCACATTGCCGGCTCATGTTGAGCTTCTCATCCCCCAAACCTCCAAGTCCTTCTCTTCAGGGCTGCTCTCAATCCAAATAAGTCCTCACCACTGCCAATTCACTGCGATTGAAAAAAATCGCTTGTTGAAAAGATGTCCTCGCCTGCTTGACCTCTTCCATATTTATGATGAACATGAGTCCATTGCTTGTTAGCTGTGGGGAACATTGCTGGTTCTCAGCCTGCAAAGAAACTCCTTTCCTGCCCTAAAAATGCAGCCCTGACATTAGCCGTTCACTACGTGTAGTCTGACGAGGCGCATTAAAAAACTACACAGAACTTTAATCACTTTTTAAATACGAGAACTCCTTGCCAGCCAAGCACTCAGTGTGAGGGAAGCAGCTCTTGGCAGTGGTTGGATGAGGGCAGCTGTTCTGCCTGGATGTCTGGGGCGAAGTGCTATTTTATGAAGTCCTTTGGTCTTGGCTAGCGGCAATGTGTGCTCCACGAGTTTAATTCTGCTCAGCCTCCACCATGTGTTGAACCTGGTGTCACTTGACCTCTGTGTCAGAGGTATTTTATCTTCTCCAGGTGAGGAAGAATTGGCTGAGTGAGGTGGTTGAAGGTGCTGAGGGAGATGCTGTGAGCTGGACATGCAGCTGAAGCCACCACCCACAGTTAGACACCCAGGCATCTGCTCATTGCCTGAGTAAGCCAGGACCATCCACCCTTATGCTTCGCTTCAGACACTGGTTGTCTCTCTAACTTTCCGCCTGCCTAACACAACTTGGCTACTGCTGCCTCGCAGTTGGACACGACATAAATTTATATAGCAGAGGAAAGAAACCGACTCCTGTGGGAGGTCTGAGGCTGCGGATTCTTCTCTTTCTTAACAAAATTTCTGGTTCGCAGGCCTCTAACCATTGTCCGGTCTTCCCTGCCTGCTCAGCGGAGATGTCTGGGCAACAGCCTTGTTTATCTTGGCTCTTTGCCCAAAGTGATTCATGGCCCTCTAGGGTGTCTGGGAAGGAGAAGCTGGAAACTGCGATCCTAAGTTTCAGTGCCCAAAAGCTGGAGAAATGCTGTTGTTTTGGGACTGGTGTGATTACGCGCAAGTGTCTATAGTACAGCTGTGGCATATGTGGTCCGACCTCAACACCTGGGCATGCTGGTGGGGGTACCCATCCTTAATGTCCATCATCTCTTATTGGTTTAACCTGCATTTTGCTCTTCTGTTGAGTTAGGGTATGGTGGTTTTACTGACCCTTTACAGGGTTAGTGCCTGTAGCAGGACTGTTTTGGGATATTGAATAATTGTTCATGTTTGGGCGTTGCTCTGGGTGTTAGTAGGATGAGCTGCAGAGAGCTATGTGAAGTGACAGCCCACAGCTTTGGTGTTTTCTCCTACCGGAGCCCTGTTTGGGACCTTTCTGAAGGACTATGGGTCTTTGGGCAAGCTAAAGGCTTGCTGCTATAGCTGTGCCATGCAGCTGTACTCTTAGCTGTAGGAAACAGCTGTTGATAGGGCACCTTCTGAAATATTCACAATTAGTAGCAATTCCAGGCGTGGAGGAGCTCTGAAATGCCATGGAGAACTTAAACAGTGGAAATAGAGTGACAACGTAGCTAAAACTTTTTGGCGTTTGTTCTTATTGAGCTATCCTGCTTTTGTACGTTGACTGGTCTGCTTGCTTGGACTACTGATCTTCGTCTTCTCTTTTGACTGTCAAATTCAAGGTAGTGGAAATAGAATCATAGAATGGTTTAGGTTGGAAGACACCTTGAAGATCATCTGGTTCCAACCCCCCTGCTATGGGCAGGGACGCCTCCCACTAGACCAGATCGTTCAAGGCCTCATCCAGCCTGGCCTTGAACACCTGCAGGGGTCGGGTATGCACAGCTTCTCTGGGCAACCTGGGCAAGTGCCTTACCACCCTCAGTGTTAATCCTGACAAGGGTCGCAATGCAAAGAATGTTCTTCCGGTGAAAGCACATGTAGAAGCTGTCTTATGAATCTGTTTAGCACTGAAGAACAAATCTGAACATGATGCTGCCACTTCCTGAATTTTGTCCTTTGTCTCCAGGACACATCTGTAAATGGTGACATTTTAATGGCTCCATGCTATATGGCGACCTGTCCTGCCTGCAGGATTGCCTGTGCAAACTCAGCAATATCTTTCTAGACCTGTGGTGACATCATTTACCTGTTAAAAGCAGTTTGGGAATCACTGTGTGGTGTGTAGGGCAGGAGAAAAGTCTCAATACAGAGACATTCATAGCAGAGGTTCCTGTGCCAGTGGTGAACATGAAGTGTCGAGGAGGGACAAAACCCCAACCAGTGTCTTGCAGTTCTCCAGAGTGTTTTTTCTTTTAGTGCAGCTGGTGGTGCTGAAGGAAGTATTTTTGGTTATTTAAGTGATTGTCCATTCTGGTGAGATCTGCCACAGGAAGTGAAACAGGGGCCTGATTAAAAGTATATTCTGTGAGGGCTAACATCTGGAGTGGAACATTTTTCTGGCCCACATGGTGGTTTTTTTTATTATTATTGCTCTTTGAACTGAAGGACAAATGGCTCAATGGATATTGTGTGCTTCCAAGTCAGCATCGAATTTGGAATACTACACTAAGTTTGGGTGTCTAATTCTGGACTTATATTTGTCCAGTCGTAGGACCCACACGTGTGTCTCCAGTTGGGTGATGCTCCGCCTCTGTTCCTTCTGTCACAGAGGAGGACACAGCCTAAAGAACTGTCCCAGTTGCTCTAGGTGGAGCCTGAGCGTGTCAGAATAGTGCTCTCCCACCCAGGGAAAGCGTGTCAGGTCCATGGTGGCACATTTGATGTGTACGTGCGCCATTGAGCATCTGACCTCTGCTGTTCTTCTGCAGAAATATTTTGTCAGGCTTCCCCCCCGCCCTGTATTTGTGCGAACTTCAGAAGCGTTGGATTGAATGCTAAGATTTATGTCTGAAACAGAGCTTTTGTATATGAACAAACCCATGTCGGGATAGTTGGAAGGAAAGCTCATAATACTGCCAAAGCCTTTAAAACTATGAACCTCCTGTCCTCCCTTCACCCCAATTTCTCAGGTGTGACAAGCTTGAAAGGTAGAAACCTCTCCCTGACTGCACAGTAGACATGACACGGCAAATCTATTTTGGGAAAATGAAGAACAACTGGTGTGTTACTGAAGGGAAGATACTATTGATGCTACATTACTGAAGGAAATTCCACTGTTGCTTTTTATTCCCGCTTCTTGGAAGCTACAGAATTTACTGTGTTGTTAATGTGCTGAAAGAAAACGGTAATAAATTAGTTTCTGCAGCCAATCGTACTTGTACTCCAGAAACGCTCGTATTTATGAGAGTGGTCAAACATGCAATACTGTCCAGAGATGTATGGCAGTGTTTACAATAGACCATAGCACAATATGATTTATCACCCTTGCGCTATGTAGCAGGCTATAATGTGCATCGTAATTAGTGTAATGCACCTTGTAATAGCTGTGAAGTAAATTCTGCGCTGGAGCTTTCAGCCCCAAAACTCAAGATCTAATGCAGATTCCGCAAAGATAGAGGGGAAAACCAAAATCATCAGACATTGTGTAGGCCTTCAGGTGAAGCCTAAAGTACATGCATACATAATCCATAGGTTTTGAGTTTGTGGGTAAAATATCTGCAATGTTTGCGTTGGGCACCCCTTTCGTCCATGACACAGAGCTTTTCTCTGCCCCATAGGCTCATCCTTCCTCTGCCAACCTAGGCAGGACTGGGAAGTGCTTGTTGATTAATTAATTAGCCAACCGCTCATCTTTGCACCCTCTTGGTGTGGCTCTTTTTTTGCACTTGGTAGTTTTGGAGAGAGGAGGACTGGAGATCCCATTCTGAAGCTCTGTGAGCATCTTCTACCTCCTTACCTCTGTTGCAGCTAGTGTTTAAGTGTAGTGAAATACATCGTTTTCAGGTGGGAGTAGGCCCCCACGTGGACTTCTAGAACATCTTTTGCTGAGGCCGCACCTTGAATGCTGTCGTTAGTTTCGGGCCCCTCCTACAGGAAAGGTATTGAGGTTCTGAAGCGTATCCAGAGAAGGGCAACGAAGCTGGTGAGGGGTCTGGAGAACAAGTGTTATGAGTAGTGGCTGAGGGAATTGGGCTTGTTTAGCCTGGAGAAAGGAGGCTGAGGGGAGACCTTATCGCTCTCTACAACTACCTGAAAGGAGGTTGTAGCGAGGTGGGGGTTGGTCTCTTCTCCCAAGTAACAAGTGATAGGACAAGAGGAAACATCCTCAAGTTGCGCCAGGGGAGGTTTATATTGGATATAAGGAAAAATATCTTCACTGAAAGAGTTGTCAAGCATTGGAAGAGGCTGCCCAGGGAAGTGGTGGAGTCACCATCCCTGGAGGTATTTAAAATACATGTAGATGTGGTGCTGAGGGACATGGTTTAGTGGTGGGCTTGGTAGTGTTAGGTTAATGGTTGGACTCAATGATCCCAAGGGTCTTTTCCAACCTAAATAATTCTATGATTCTCTGATTCTATGATGCAGCCAAAATCAGAATTTTTTTTTTTTTTTTTCCCCCCAACTCTTTGAAGTCCTGCAGGACTGCCAAGTACTAATGTTCCCAGTTCACAGACAAGGGAACTGGCCCATGAAGGGCATTTGTTTTGCTTCCCGGCTGTGGTGATCTCTGATTGCTTGAGGATGAAGTTTCCTGGTTGATGCAAAATGGAATTATTTCATTACTTTTTATCTCTCTGTCTACTATAAAAGCATTTTTTATTTTTTATTTTTAGAAGGAGGCTTTATTATTCAGATCTTTATTAGGACAGAATTTCTTTTTTGGGGCAAATGCTGTGGGTTTTTTTTTTTTTCCTTTTTTCTTTTTTTCTTCTTTCACTATCTGGCTTTCACTCCATAGATCATGAGCATTTGATTGGGGGTGAAAGAGTCAAACCAAAGCAAATTTATTTTGTCTGTCAAACTTCCGCTTTGTAATATTCTTCTCTATGTAAAAGATGACACAAAATCAATCTCCTGGTTAGCTTTGCTGTTCTGCTTGCGGCAGCTTTTGCTCAATGATCATTATTTTTTGTTTGGTTGCATTTTATTCTTTAATGTGTTTTCAAATACATCATCAAGTAAAAATACTTGCGAAGGAGGAGATCCTCCTTCCATTTGAAGGCCTGAGTGCAGACGTGAATTCATATGGCCATTTTCTAAGCTTTCGTGATCATGTTGTACTGCATTTTTTTTTAGACAGGGATACCAGGGGAAGGAGTTGAGTGACAGCCAAGAATGAAGAACAAAAAATATTATATTGCAGAAGGGGAGGTGGCATCTATGTTCTTTTTCAAGCAATACATTTTTGAAAGCTTCTCCTGAATATCCTTTAGTTTGTGCTCCAATTCTGTTAACTTTTCTTTCCCGTCCTGCCGCTCTTTTGCCTTTTCAGATTCTCTTTTGTCTTTGTGATGGACTGTGAAAGCAGATGCATGGTTGTAAGTGAAGTGAACCGAAGCGTGAATTCTTAAAACTATTGTTCCACTGATGTAACTCATTTTTTTCCTGCATGCTTTAATTCAATACAAGTTCTTCCATACTATCATTTTTAATTCTAATAGACTTTTTGAGAGCCTTTATATTTGTAGAGTTTCTGATTCAGAAAAAAAAAAAAAAAAGAAGAGAAAAAAATGTGGATATCACTGCGATTCTAACATGAACTGAATGGACTAGTCTTTTTTAATATATTTTGTAGTCAAGACTTTGCAGTACCTCCTCATTTCCTCCCTACATAATAATCACTTAATGTTAACTCCATGATTTGAGGTATTGATCTCCAAAGACTGGGGAAAGTGATTTTTGTTGAGAGTGTATTGGAAAATTGACTGATGGCAAAGGGTGATGAACAGGAGGACCCAGAGCCAAAGTGAGCCCCACCAGCAAGAAGACACAGAGGCTGTTGATTTAACCCCTGCTTAGAATCATAGAATGGTTTAGGTTGGAAAGGACCTTAAAGATCATCTAGTTCCACCCCCCCTGCCATAGGCAGGGACACCTCCCACTAGACCAGGTTGCTCGAAGCCCCATCCAACCTGGCCTTGAACACCTCCAGGGATAGGGCAGCCACAGCTTCTCTGGGCAACCTGGGCCAGGGGCTCACCACCTTCAGAGTGAAAAATTTCTTCCCAGTATTTGATAGAAATCTACCCCTTTCTAGTTTGAATCCATTCCCCCTCCTCCTATCACTACATGCCCTTGTAAAAAGTCCCTCTCTGATGTTCAGTAGGAAATGGCTGTTCCCCAGAACTCCTCTGATGGTAACTGTGAAATTATCCTTCTTTCAGCTCTCCTCTTAAGCCATTGAAGAGATTTATTTCTTGAAAAGCTATTCCCAGACTGGGAATTTCAGTTCTCTAAGTAGGATTGCAGGCTGGCTGAAAACGTGGCTGTTGGGGTGATGAAACAGTGGTCAGAAAATGGATTATCAACACAAAAGAGATGTCTTCTGCAGAGTGATCTAGGAACTGATGATATGCAGTAGCATTCATCCTCTTGCTCCAAGACTTTTGCAATTGAATTATATATAGTACGGTCTTCAGATGTGTCCCATTGATCTTTTTGGCAAGTGCTGGTGGCATTTGAATTTGTAGGTCTAAAGCTTCTTGTGGTGTTTCAGGGGATTTTTTGTTTTGTTTTGTTTTGTTTTGTTTTTTTCTTAACATGAAGGGCGATACCTGTTTCTGTAAAATGGCAAGATGAAATTGTTTGAGTTACCAGCTTTTCAAAACATCTCGGCTCTTGTGAAGAGGCACTGCTGCCTTAAAAGTCTTAAAACTCACGTCTGAAATTGAAAACCACAAGATTTTCTTTAAAGTTTCTCCCTTCTCCAGCAATGATTAATTATTGCTGCTGTAACCAAATGGATTGAACGGCCTGATGTAAATCCAAACACATGGAGACCTTTGCTCGTCTTTAATCATCTTCCATCCGATGCCATGCTAGAATAAATTATTACTGTTGTTATAAAAACTACAATTCATCTTCCTGCAACCAAGCCTCATAGCCAAATTTTTATTTTTATTTTGCTTTCCTTGAGACATAGTAGTCTTTTTTTTTTTTTTTTTTTTAACGTCTACCAATAGAAATGAAATTTAGAGTATTTGTGGTGGTACTGTAGCTGCACAGTTACTGCTCATTGTAATCTGATTGAAGTGGCTTTCTATTCAAAACGACCCAAAACATGATAACTCTGTGTCTGCGTGCTTCTGCTCTTGAATATATGATTTTTTTTTTTTTTTTTTTTTTTTTTTAAGCAGAGAGTCCTCCTTTCCTTTCTTCATATCACTTCACTTGATACATTGGCATGAGCTGGTATGAACACACAGGTATTTTGTCCTGATGAGATATTGGGCAGGTCTTTATTAGCCTTTTCAGTGTCATTCTCCTGATGTGAGCCAAGGATCAGAAGTTGGGTTATTTCAGGAGACTTATAAGACAAAATATAAGCTGCTTCAGTTCCCTTTCTTCCTCTGTGTATGCAAAGGCGACATTGTGGAAGCCGATGGAATTATATCTCTTAACAATATAGCCTTTCATCTTTTTCAAACTGTAATATATATATAATCTGACTGGTTGGTTTATTACATTTTTGTAGCTGTCAATTTTTTTTTCTGAAGATTAGACCGGGAGGAAAAATGCCTTCAGAGTGAGATCTACGAAGGTGTGAAATAGTCTCTGAGGAGAGGCATGGGAAGAGCCGTAGTTTGAGTTGTTGCAAAGCAAAGAGTCCAGAGGATGGCGAAATACCCCCTGGGGGCACTGATGTCTGGGTGACCTGTCTGGCATGGATTAGCTCATGTTGGGGGTCATCTTCTCCAGATGCAAGTGCTCGCAGGATGGATAAGTCCTGCTGGGAGGAGAATTGGCTGTTGCCAGCGAGTCTGTTGGATTCACAACGGCTTTGAGGTGTGTTTCCTACAAAACAGCTTATGCCGCTATGTGCTACTGGACTGCAGAGTGCATTTCCGTTTATTGATGGCTTCTAAATGGTTAATTAATTATATTCTCTTGCTTGTTTAAAGGTTTTAATTGCCCTCTCTCCAGGGAGACCTTATTGCAATATTCCAGTATTTAAAGGGGGCCTACAGGAAACATGGGGAGAGACTTTTTAGCAGGGCCTGTTGTGAGAGGAAAAGGGGTAATGGGTTTAAACTAAAAGACAGTAGATTTAGACTGGATATAAGGGAGAATTTTTTTACCATGAGAGTGGTGAAGCCTCAGGTTACCCAGAGAGGTGGTGGATGCCCCATCCTTGCAAACATTCAAGGCCAGGTTTGACAGGGCTCTCAGCAACCTGATCTGGTTGAAGATGTCCCTGCCCATGGAAGGAGGTTGGACTACATGGCCTCTAAATGTCCCTTCCGACACAGACTTTTCTATGATTCACCATATTATTCCTCAGTGCTTCAGTGAGGTCTTAACCCATTTGTCAGGTAGTTTGCATGGATAGAGCAAGAGCAGGTGTGGGCACCACATCCTCCCCCGTGCCACACAAATGAGTTGGTGGGCAGGTGAGTTGGCCAACGTGTATTCTCTTTCCTAATAGCATAACCTGGATGAACATCAATGGGTTCTCTGATAATGAGTCCCTCTAGTGAGACCCCACCTGCAGTGCTGTCTCCAGCTCTGGAGCACTCAGCATAGGAAGGACATGGACCTGTTGGAGAAGGTCCAGAGGAGGCCACGAAGGTGATCAGAGGGCTGGAACACCTCTGCTATGAGGACAGGCTGAGAGAGTTGGGTTTGTTCAGCCTGGAGAAGAGAAGGCTCCAGGGAGACCTTATAGCGGCCTTCCAGTGCCTAAAGGGCCTACAGGAGAGCTGGGGAGGGACTTATTACAAGGGCATGTAGTGGCACCACAAGGAGTTATGGCTTCAAACTGGAAGAGGGGAGATTTAGATTAGATATTGGGAAGAAATTTTTCACTTTGAGGGTGGTGAGCCCCTGGCCCAGGTTGCCCAGAGAAGTTGTGGAGACCCCATCCCTGGAGGTGTTCAAGGCCAGGCTGGACAGGGCTTTGAGCAACCTGGGCTGGTGGGAGGGGTCCCTACCCATGGCAGGGGGGCTGGAACTCGATGATCTTCAAGGTCCCTTCCACCCCAAACCATTCTATGATTCTCATTTGTCTGTTTGAATAAGACTTCTGCAAGGATTGAAGGGGTTGTGCAGGTGGTCTTACAAGCGCTGGCCCAGGGCCAAACTAGATGGACCAAATGCTGATAGGTGTAATAACTTTCTTGGAGGCAAGAGTTGATGGTTATTTTTCACACTTTCAAGACTTTCCCAATGGACACACTACTATTAGCTTCTTTTTTTGTGCAGTCTGTGTGGGCACATGCAAGTTCTGCTTACTGAAGCCCTCTTCCTGCAAAGACTGATTTTCTTTTTCCATTTTGAGGAAAGAATGTCTTTTCATAGATGATGGGAATGTGGGGAATAAATGCTGCAGCAGAAGATTTGAAAGCTTGTCTCTATAAATGGTAAGGGCAAATTCAGCATTTAAAAAAAAATAGTAAAAATTAATGTACATCTTGGTGGAGGGTGGAGCTTCATTTATGTGGTCGTAGGAATGCCAGCAAGAAGCCATGTCATTTCTAAAGAATTCAGCAGCCCAGCCTGGCTTTTCCCTAGCAAAGCTGAATATATTGTACAGTGTCTGAGACCTCAGTTTCTCTACGCCAGATAATTTTCTCTTCTTTATACCTTGCTCCACTTTTTACTGCAGAAGACTTCCTTTGAATCACGCAAGACCTGATTAATCCCTTACTCCCATATAGATGCGAGTCCTGGCTGGATTAACTCATCACCATGTTTTAAGCTAATAAATTGAGCTCCGTGCAGATTGTCGCGTGGGGTTCTTCCAGAGACAATCCTTACCACGTAAAAAGGTTAATTTTGCTTTTTGTGGTTCTTAAAGATCTGGGGCACTGTTTGCAAGAGTATGTTCTGCACGCTTTTTAAAACCATATCTTCCAAAAAAAAAGTTGTCTAGCTCTGTATTATTTGATCTCTTATCTGTTACCTTCACTGTAGAAAGTGCATTGCTGCATTTCAGCGATAACCTTATTCCTGTATATCTGAAGCAGTATTGCTTTAGGTTTCTGTAGTGCTTTTCATTGTAGCATCTCCGGCAGCTTTGCAAGTATGCTGGAAAGTAGGGCAGTGTTATTCTCGTTTATAATATAGAAGCTGAGTCTTTACATTTCTCTGCAACTAGTTTTTTTTTTTTTGTTGGTTGCAAGTGGCTCTGTCTGCGGACAAGTTGCTGATTCCTCAGTTTCATTTTGCAGTTAGGAACCTCCTTCTGCTTTCCCCTGAGCAATTGCAAACCACGTCTGAGATGTTTGAGGAGAGGCCTGCTGTCGTATCAGCTGGTGCCTAACTTGGATGTTGGGGTTTCGTTGTTGTTGTTCTCTACAAAATCCATTCATATCTGTCTTCGGGACTGCTTAGCACTGCTCAGAGTAGGAAGTAAAATGTGAAAAATTATCTCAAACACAGAAATTAAACTTGACGTTTCCTTATGTTTGTTTTTCTTGGCATTTTATAGTTATTTTTTTCAGTTCTTAGAGCTTCCCGGGAGAGGCCGGTCCATTGGTTGGAAGCGAAGGAGCAGTCCTGCAGGAGGTCTTGTATCAGTCCCCGTTATAATTCATGCCTATGTCGAATTCATTGCCTTTACCAAAGGGTTCCAGAAATCATTTTGAACAGTTTACCCAGAAGCTGTCCGCTTCCATCACGTTCACATCTCGAAGTGCCCTTATTCTTTTTGAGTGTTTTGTCATTAAATTCAGCTGACCTTCCACCTCTCCGCGCATTCCCTACCCATCAACCCTCCTCTTTCCCTTGCTTTTTGAAAAAGTCTTCAGTAGAAGTTGCCTTTCCCTGGAGATCAGCGGTAAAATATTGGAAAATAATCTGTTTATGGCAGATAATATCCTAGAAGGATCAGTATTCTTGAGTTTCTCTTGAAATTGTGCAGATACTCTGACACCTTACAGAGTATCGGGTGTTTTAAAATTGTAGCGGATATGTGTAAAGAGGCTTAGGTTTATTGAAAGGTGAGGTGTGTGGTGCACTCTGCACCAGTCTTTTGGAAGAACTGAAAAACAATATTTTAGTGCATTTAGTCCCTGGTTAGGCAAAGTACGTGACATTTCGAGGAGTAGTTTTAAATGGTGCTTGAATAGGTAGGTAGAGTAAGAAAGACTTCTATGAAATTTGTAGCAGTTTAGATATGGTAGAGTTGATTGGGTTATTGTATCCCATTTTAGTTTTTAGACCATGTGTGTCTACAAGAGCATCTGCTCCTGTGGCTCTAATCTGCTTCCACCGTTTTTCCACCTACTGTATGCTACTGACCACCCAGTTACCCTCCAAAGGAAGGGGAAGAGTGTTTCTCAGGGTCCTATATCCATGTGATAAGAGATTTGTTAGATGAAAATGCCCAGGTGAATTTGGGCTGTGGATCGTGGAAACAGGCTACACATTGTACGCTGTCTTTGAAATGCCTGACTTAGCAACCAGAGAGGATTTACAAGATGGAATAAGACCATTCTTCCAGGACTAGGGAAGTGATTGGCACCCTGTACTCAGCACTGGTGAGGCACCACCTCAAATACTGTGTTCAGTTTTGGGCCCCTCATGACAAGAAAGGCACAGAGGTACTGGAGCGTGTCCAGAGAGGGGCAACAAAGCTGGTGAGGGGTCTGGAGAACAAGTCTCATGAGGAGCGGCTGAAGGAACTGGGGTTGTTCAGCCTGGAGAAAAGGAGGC
Source organism: Charadrius vociferus (assembly GCF_000708025.1). Lineage (NCBI taxonomy): Eukaryota > Metazoa > Chordata > Aves > Charadriiformes > Charadriidae > Charadrius > Charadrius vociferus. Next base: position 15,530 of record NW_009647760.1, on the reverse strand, counting down.
TCAGGGGAGACCTTATTGCTCTCTATAACTACCTGAAAGGAGGTAGTAGTGAGGTGGGGGTCGGTCTCTTCTCCCAAGTAACAAGTGATAGGACAAGAGAAAATGGCCTCAAGTTGTACCAGGGGAGGTTTAGATTGGATATAAGGAAAAATTTCTTCACTGAAAGGGTTGTCAAGCATTGGAAGAGGCTGCCCAGGGAAGTGGTGGAGTCACCATCTCTGGAGGTATTTAAAAGATGGGTAGATGTGGTGCTGAGGGACATGGTTTAGTGGTGGACTTGGTAGTGTTAGGTTAATGGTTGGACCTGATGATCTTAAGGACCTTTTCCAACCCAAATTATTCTATGATTCTCTGATTGAACTTTATATTTTATCTACAGGAGCTACATGGAAGTCCTTTGGACTTCTAGGTGCCTTTAGAATGTCACGTTTTAGGTTGCTGGGCAGAAAAACTTGGTGTCATGGTGTCCTCAGAAAAAGAGAAAGTAGTCCATAGGTTGCAGGCTGAAAAACACTGAGGTGAAGTAATTCGAAATGAAGCAGAAAGCATCTAGTGCTCTCAGCAAATTTCAGTATAGGCCCCTGTTGCCTGTAAATAACTGTATACCACTGCTTGCAGCTAGGTTGGAAAGTTGGGCTCCAAAAGTGTTCCTGAGAAGCAATCTGCTTTATTTTCTGGCCAAAAGATATCAACGTCTATTCCATTTTTGGCCCATTTCTGCTGCTTCTAGAAGCAGTGATGATGTGTTGATTCCCAGAGCGCGCACTTACTGTGGATTGCAAAGGCGTGACATCTACCAATGCATCAAAATGTCCCCGTTAAGCATTAAAATGTGCTTTGTTTGGATGTGTACATTAAAATCTGTCCTGTCTCCTTTTCCCCCGAGATCAAAAAGCTTCAGAAAATTAGAAAGTTCTAAACAACTACAACTCCGTTCATAAATTGAATGGTAAATAACTAAATTTAGAGAAGTTTGCTTCTCCGTGCCACAGAGTTGTAGTTGCTTTTGGAGTGGGACCTAACAGCAGTGCAAATTAATAAATTTACTAGTTACGTCTAACCTGTCTGGACAGTTAATGCATAAAAATTAAAAGTAGAAGCATCAGACTCTTTTGAGATATATACTATCCCCGCTTTTGTCCCTCATTTGTGTGGAGTTACCGTCTTGAACATGAATAGTTGTCCAGAGTTGTAGACCTTGGCAACAAGTCTAGTAAGGATATTTAATGACCATAATATTATATGTGTGAAGGTCAGCAGTGCTGGACTGGAAAGAATACGGGTCGTGCTGTTTAAAAGGACTGCCGGATGGGTTGCAAACTACAAGTCAGATTTATTTCTTTGAAAATAATTATCATCCTTACAGGCAAGAGAAGGCGCCTGCAGAGAGCTCTGTCCATGGCAGACTTGCTGTTTTAAAGAATCTGCGCTCCTTTTAAATAACATAATTCCATGCCAAAAAAGCTATTGCTCTTAGGTAGTTCAAAAGTTGATTATTTTTTTTTTTTTTGCCTCTTTTTCTTTTTTTTTTTTTTTAAATCAATTAGCAGAATAAAAATGTCACCGCTATATATAGGCTGTAGAAACTCAATGTTAGTTTTCAACAGGATGTTCTTCTAAGAGAACACGGCGAGGGACGGAGCCGCCGAAGGAGGCGGGTGGATGCTGAGCTGCCTGTTGGAAACAGCCAAATTCAGCCTTTGATTATTATTTTTCGCCATATTACGTCATCGCTCCCCAAACTTCTGTTCCACTGTCCTTTGTGTGCTGTAGATTGTCACTAGATTTAAATAGCATCCTCTTTGTGCTTGGGGAAGGGGGGAGGTTGAGAGATTCCCATTTGAGTTGCCTCAGATTTGTGGGCTTTTTCAGAGCGTGAATGCTCAGCCCAGGGATGTCTGTCAAGAGAGACGTGGTTTTCGTGGCTGATTATTTAATGCTTTTGTTATAATATCTTTGCTTTTCAATTCCTGTTGCAAAAGGATTGTTCTTCCTGTTAAACACACGGATTTTTGGCAGCTCAGCTACCTTCGTGTGACAGCAAGCAGATAAGCTCAAGGGCAGGGAGTGAAGGTCTACTGCAAGCAGATACTGCTCTCAGCCCCCCAAAATGTTCTCATCCTGCAAATAATCCACACGTTTTTCTCCCTCTGTCCATGAAACGTAAACCCCAGCTTTTTTCTTGACCGTGATATTTTCCCATATGGAATCATAGAATGATTTAGGTTGGAAGGGACCTTAAAGACCATTTAAAGACCATCGAGTTCCAACCCCCACTGCCATGGGCAGGGACACCTCCCACCAGCCCAGGTTGCTCCAAGCCCCGTCCAACCTGGCCTTGAACACCTCCAGGGATGGGGCAGCCACAGCTTTTCTGGGCAACCTGGGACAGTATCTCACCACCCTCAGAGTAAAGAATTTCTTGCTAATATCTAATCTAAATCTCCCCTCTTTCACTTTAAAACCATTCCCCCTTGTCCTTTTGCTACACTCCCTGATAAAGAGTCCCTCCCTCCCCATCTTTCCTGTAACCCCTTTAGGTACTGGAAGGGGCTATAAGATTTCCCCAGAGCCTTCTCTTCTCCAGGCTGAACAATCCCAACTCTCTCAGCCTGTCCTCACAGCAGAGGTGCTTCAGCCCTTGGAGCATCTTTGTGGCCTCCTCTGGACCCACTCCAACAGGTCCATGTCATTCTTATGTTGAGGGTTCCAGAGCTGGACGCAGTACTGCAGGTGGGGTCTCACCAGAGCAGAGTACACAGGAAGAATCCCCTCCCTCGCCCTGCTGGCCACACTGCTGGGGATGCAGCCCAGGATGTGGTTGGCCTTCTGCGCTGATAGTGCACATTACTGGCTCATGTTGAGCTTCTCGTCGACCAACACCCCCAAGGCCTTCTCCTCAGGGCTGCTCTCAATCCATTCTCTGCCCAGCCTGTGTTTGTGTATGGGATTTCCCCAACCCAGATGTAGGACCTTGCACTTCACCCTGTTGAACTTCATGAGGTTCTCACAGACCCAGTTCTCAAGGTGAACTTCATGAGGTTCTCACAGACCCATTTCTCAAGGTTTCCCAGGTCCCTCTGGATAGCATCCCTCCCCTCCAGTGTGTCAACCACTCCACACAGCTTGGTGTCGTTGGCAAACTTGCTGAGGGTGCACTCAATCCCAACATTCATGTTGCCAACAAAGGAACAGCGCCAGTCCTAGTACTGACCCCTGAGGAACACCACTCCTCACTGGTCTCCACTTGCACCACTCCTCACTGGTCTCCACTTGGACCGTGCGTATGAGTATTCGCATCCCTCCTCCTAAGTGCACAACACTTTGAACAGTGTCAGACATCTGTGTGGCATGTAAAATCTCACTTTCTTGCCTTTTGAGAGGCTGTCCCTTGGTTTGTCTTGCTAGTTGATGCTGTAAGAAGCAAACCTGGATGGGCGTGGTACATGCTTGTACCTTTCTAGGTGGTTTGGAAAAGGAAAAGGACGATGCCGTTTGGGATCAATGAGGTTTAGCCTGTCTGCAATTGCAAATGTGATATTGGGAGTGGGTTATTCCTGGAAGAGATGAATGGGGGAGGAATATAGAGAACGCAGAGAGAAGATCTGGTGATTGCATGGCTGCTGGAAGCCCGTGGTAGCACGGATTCAGATGGCTGATCCCAAACAAGCTGGAGATTGACACTTGGGTGTTGAAGTGCTGGAGCAGCGAGAGGTAAGCAATGCTTTGCCAGGCACGCCGAGGTGAAGGTCAGTTTCTGTGTTCACTTCAATAGTTGTTTTGGGGTTTTTTTATCATTTTAGTTTGGTTTTGGGCTTTTTTTGAGTACTCTTCCTTGTATCCCTGGTGCGGGGTTTGCTGGGAAGTATTGCTGCTGAGGGAAGCTGCAGGTGTGAGGTCACATCTGCAGATCCCATAGCTTTGTGTTTGCACACGTAAACGTCGTTTGTGCTGAAAAACTCAGCCGTGGGTCTGCGTGCGTTCATGTGGTTATCGGGGAGATTTTATTTGCTACTTGAAAGACAGATGATTTCTGCTGAGGAAGTTGCACTGGTAATGGATAGGTGTCCTTGCCACTGGTGCACTGTGGAGATACAGCTCCTGAACCCTTCACCTCCTATGCCACCATCCCTTTGTCCTGGTCTTCTTTTTTTTTTTTTTTTTTTGGCTTGTTTTCTATCTAAAAGTAGGTAAGTATTGAAATCTTGGAAATAATTAAAACACTTTGCTGGGAAATAGCCAGCTGTTACCCACAGCAGGCAGGATTAAATGCATCTGGCTTTGAGTCCCTCTCCGGTCCGGAAAACAACTCATTTTATCCCAAAGCAGATACCCGAAATAAGGTGTTTGACTCCATCAAAGATTGCAAACAATGGAACAAAGCAGGAAAGCCGAGATTTAAACTGCCTGATATTATTCCCCTTCTGCTATGGTAGTCATAGGCTAATGTATTTATATATTTTGTGCTGTGTGGTGAGCAAGAGGGGTTATTCTGTAAAATAGTTCCTTGTTAGAAGGAGAAGAATCTATACGAAGGGAATGCGCTAATGCTGTTTGCATGTGGGATGTCTGTGTGGTTGTCCCACCCCCACCAGGCCACACATGCAGAGCCCCAGCCAAACAACAAAACCAGTTATTTTTCAGCTTAAAGGTCAAAGCAGGGTTTATCCGCTCGCTAGAGGATAAGGAATTTGCGATTCTGATTTTGGAAGTTTCTATTGCATCAGCATCCTTGTTGCCCGAGAGATAAAATCCGAGTGGGATTCATCTTAAGAAAACAAACAAAAAGAAAAAAAAAAAAAAAAGGAAAAAATGAGTTTTCAGTTTGTGTATTTAAGTGGTGGGACTGAGGTCCTGGTGGAGAGGTTATCAAAACTCCAGAGCACCTATTGAAAGTCAAAATCTTTCTGATGCCTATCGATGGCAGGGACTCTCCAGTTCCTTGTGATGCATGTAAATAACCTTTTCTGTTAAATAACGGGCTTTTCCGTGCGACTTTTACAAAGGTTATTTTGTGGCTTCACCACCGATGCTTCACATCTCTGCGTCCCCAAGCAGTGTTCAGGGAGACACCTGCAGTGTGAGTATGGTGGGTTGTGTACTCTGTGCTCCACAGCTCCCCTCCGACGAGGAGGGCTCACGGGCTACTGTGCTGGAGCGTTGCCTCTTTGTCCCACCAACCCCATGTTGGTGGAAGGTTTCTTCGTTAGTCCAGCTTGACAAAATGCTAAATTGCTGCTGGCTTTAAGGGCTTCAGTGTGCTTCCTCTGACTTTCAGGATGGTCTTTTAAAAGACAAATACCCAAATGAAAACTTCTCAAACTCTACTACATCAAAGGTTTGGTATATCTTTTTCTTCCCTCTATGGATCCCTGTTTATTGTGGAATATATCCTATTTTTGGGGGGGAGGTGGTGGTGGTGGGTTTTTTTTTTTCCTCGTCCATCTTCTCCGCTGCCATATGCTACAGCTGATCTGGACTGTGCAAACTGCTCTTCGGCTGAAAGAGCACCAGATGAGTCTCATGCTTTGCAGCCAGGTCATTGTCCTTAACCAGCTGGAGAGAGTTCAACATTGACCCACGGGAAGTCATTTACTTCATCTCCCAGCCACATTTTTTTCTGTAACACTGCTAGCCCAAAATGCCAAGAAAAGTCACGGAGACTGAGCGTGTCTCCCCTTTGTGCCATGGATTTTCAGCTGGGTGGTGCTTCTGGACACCAGCTTTTCTCTGGGGGAGGTCACAGCTTGGTTTCTGCTACCTTTGGACAGTTTTACAACCATCAGGATGTGATGGTACCACTGATGGTCTCACCAAGTGGAGCTGTGGAATGGTTCTTGGGGTAAACCATGTCCAGGGAGAAGTGTTTGGAGATGAAGCTTGGAGGTAAGAAGGTCCATCTGGAAAAATGTCCCCTGGTAGACCTTATGCTTTTGTTGAGATGCCTCTGCAATGCCTATGTGTCTGGTGGTTCCCATGTGCAGTGCCATTTCCCCAGAGGGACCACGTGCCTTGTTTTTCAGTGCCAGCTTCTAACCCTGTTGGGAGGTGACACATCATCTTAGAATCATAGAATCATAGAATCATAGGATTGCTGAGGTCAGAAGGGACCTTTAAGATCATGAAGTCCAACCATTAACCTACCCTGACGAAACCACTTCTAAACCATGTCCCCGAGTACCATGTCTACCCTTTTTTTAAACACCTCCAGGGATGGCGAATCCACCATGTCCCTGGGCAGCTTATTCCAATATTTAATAACCCTTTCAGTGATTTTTTTTTTTTTTTCCCCTAATATCTAATCTAAACCTCGTCTGACATAACTTGAACCCATTTCCTCTTGTCCTATCACCAGGGAGAAGAGGTCAGCCCCCACCTCTCTACAACCTCTTTTCAGGTAGTTGTAGAGAGTGATAAGGTCTCCCTTCAGCCTCCTCTTTTCCAGGCTAAACAACCCCAGTTCCGTCAGTCGTTCCTCATAAGACTTGTCCTCCAGACCCCTCACCAGCTCTGTAGCCCTTCTCTGGACACGCTCTAACACCTCAATGTCCTTTTTGTACCGAGGAGGCCAAAACCGAACACAGTACTCAAGGTGGAGCCTACCCAGTGCTGAGTACAGGGGGATGGATCACTTCCCTAGTCCTGCTCACCACACTATTCCTGATACAGGCCAGGATGCCGTTGGCCTTCTTGGCCACCTGGGCACACTGCTGGCTCATACTCAGCCAGCCATCCACAAAAACCCCCAGGTCCTTTTCTGCCGGGCAGCTTTCCAGCCACTCCACCCCAAGCCTGTAGCACTGCATAAGGTTGTTGTGACCCATGTGCAGGACCCGGCACTTGGCCTTGTTCAACCTCATACCATTGGCCTTGGCCTATCAGACCATGGTCTTGATGTCTGCAAGGCAGCTAGCACAGAGGGGCCTGAGCCCACCTTGCAGGACCTACTTGTAACTGTAATTTAGACACCAGCAATATGATGGTGATTGCTGGAGAACTATGTAAACCCATAGGATTTTATTGCTCAAGTCAAAATAGAGAGAGGTGATAAGGGTGGTTGGCTGGGTGGAGTTGATTAATTTATAATTTATGGCTTGTTTGCTCTTTTTCCGAGTGTGAATTAGCAGGATTTTTCTTTCAGCCCTATTTGAACTTGGTTATCCTCAATTGCTTCCTCTAAAAATTTCTCCGTGCTCGTATCATGATAGGTTATTCGTGAGAGGTTAACTGTGCAGATATCTGAAAATGGAAACATTTTGCCTGAAAATTCAAGTGACGCTGTATGCTCGTGTTGCCTGGCTGGACAGATACGAATTACAGTTCTAGATTGCTCTTGACCTTGCAGTAGGATGTGCCTCGCTGTTTACTGAACCTGGATGCTGTTATGAATGATCCTGCTTGTAAATAAGTTTGGGAGAGCGTGGCAGAAGGCAGGGCAGCAGGAAGGCTTCCTGGGCAAGGCAGCAGCCCCGTGGGTATTTGCGGTGATTGCTCAGAAGTTTCGTCCTTGCTTTGCTCTTGTCATTGGTTTGTTCGTGCGTGTATTTTTATTTCGCTCAGAGTTCATTGAAGGCTTTGCTGGAGAGCCCCTTCAGCCATAACCTTTAAAACTGCCATCTAAAGTAGAGTGGTAGTCAGAAAAGCGACTCTCTAGAAGTGACACGGTGGCATGCGGTCAAGGATTTCGTCCCTTTCCATTCTCCCAGTGTACCTTCTTCGTGCAATGAACATCTGAATTTAATTTGTATTTCTCCTCCCTTTCTAAAATGTCAGTGCTCTACATCCACTCTGGCATCTTGGCACTTCTTCTGATGAAGTTCAAGGCAAAGCAGTCTCCTGTCTCCGTTGTAGTGCTCGTTTTTGCTCCTGTAATGGGAACAAGTGCTGTTTTTCATCAAAAAAAAAAAAAAAAAAAAAAAAAAAAAAAAAAAAAAAAAAGTTAATGGTTCTGACTCAGAGGAAGAGGATGCATTTGGTAAACGGTGTTTTACACAGTCTGGCTTTTGCTGCAGGAACCGACCTGCAGCTGTGGCCGCAGATGGCTGGCGGTGGAGGCAGATGTATCACCGGCATCCAAACAACCCTGTGTCCTGCAAAACTAACCTTTGCAGACAACCCCCACCACCCCACTCACCTCGCTGCGCTCATCAATTAGAACCATAGAATCATAGAATTGTAGAATTGTCCAGGTTGGAAGTGAACTTTAAGATCATCAAGTCCAACCATTAACCTAACATGGCCAAGTTCACCACTAAACCATGTCCCTCAGCACCACGTCTACACGTCTTTTAAATACCCCCAGGGATGGCGCCTCCACCGTGTCCCTGGGCAGCCTCTTCCAATGCTTGACAACCCTTTCAGTGAAGAAATTTTTCCTAATATCCAATCTAAACCTCCCCTGGCATAACTTTAGGCCATTTCCTCTTATCCTGTCACTTGTTACTTGGGAGAAGAGACCAACCCCCCCTCGCTACACCCTCCTTTCAGGGAGTTGTAGAGAGCGATAAGGTCTTCCCTCAGCCTCCTTTTCTCCAGGCTGAACACCCCCAGTTTCCTCAGCTGCTCCTCATAAGACTTGTGCTCCAGACCCCCCACGAGCATTCTTCTCTAACGAAAGCTCTGTGTTTCACCTGCATTGCGCTTGTCCGGGGGGACCAAAGGAGCTTCTCTCCACTGTCAGGTTGGTGTAAGCAGAGGTGCACGTGACAGGCAGCTCCTGTCCCTGATGCTGAAGGTGCTGGAGGCTGGAGCTGTGCTGGTGAAGCACGTTGGACCAGCGGGATTTATTCAAGGCAGGTGTGTGCTGCCGAGTACCTGATCTTTCTGACTTCTCCCCCACCACTCTTAGGTGTTAAAATTGCATTACACCCTCGTCCCCCTTCTATTTCCCTCCCTGCTCCTTCCGCCCATCCTTGATGGTTAATATATGCAAGTTGTGCTGCAAGGGAAACTCAGAATAAAAAAAAAACAAAGTGATAGAGAGAGGAGGGGAATCCCATTGCTCTTTGCATCATTCTCACCCATTTTTGGGTAAAGGATGGAAAATCTCCTTGCAGTTAGTGTGTCTTTAACACTGAAATAGGTCTTTGTAAATGAAGACAGGCTGAGAGAGTTGGGATTGTTCAGCCTGGAGAAGAGAAGACTCTGGAGAGATCTTATAGCAGCCTTCCTGTATCTGAAGGGGGCCTACAGGAAAGCTGGGAAGGTACTTTTTGTAAGGGCATGTAGTGATAGGACGAGGGGGAATGACTTCAAACAGGAAGAAGGGAGATTTAGATTACATATTAGGAAAGAATTTTTCACTCTGAGGGTGGTGAGGCAATGGAACAGGTTGTCCAGAGAAGCTGTGGCTGCCCCATCCCTGGAAGTGTTCAAGGCCAGGTTGGACGGGGCTTGGAGCAACCTGGTCTGGTGGGAGGTGTCCCTGCCCATGGCAGGGGGGTTGGAACTCTATGATCTTTAAGATCCCTTAAAACTCTAACCACTCTATGATTCTAATTAAATGCAGCCCATGAATGGGATAGGAGAAGAGCTGGGATGTTCCCTTGCTCTGCTCAAGCATCTCAGGTGACCAAGGATGAGGGTGAGTGGGGAGCAGGGGGTCTGTCCGGTTAACCTGCTGGTGCTCAAGCTGTTAATCCAAACATGTTTGGTGTGAAGTTACCCAAATATGTGTGTATATTTGCATGCATTTTCTGTATTGTATTTTATATTTTTTGCCCAGAGAAGTTGTGGCTGCCCCATCCCTGGAGGTGTTCAAGGCCAGGTTGGATGGGGCTTTGAGGGACCTGGTCTAGTGGGAGATGTCCCTGCCCATGGCAGGGGGTTGGAACTAGGTGATCTTCAAGGTCCCTTCCAACCCAAACCATTCTCTGATTCTAAATATAGGATATATATTTAATATATTATATTTTGACACATTTATTTGCTTATTCAATTTTATTCCTTTACCTTGAATCTACGTGCATGTTGGTGCTGCTTGGTCCTTCTCTACAATGTGCTCTTCTGGGCAGCTCCGCACAAGGTGATGCACGTTGAGCGGGGAGGTGTAGCTGGGAGAGTAGTTGTTCCAAAAGAAATCACAGGTGATTACTTGGTGCAGCCTGACTGGTTGAGTAATACAACCTTGCCTTATTTTTGGTGGCTCGTTTGTTGTCATTAGTTCTTCTTTTTTTTTTTTTTTTTTGGCTTGTTTTGTTTTGTTTTGTCTTATATACAGAGCAAAATAAGGACAGAGAAGTGCAGCTCCTCTGAATGTGAGCCAATCCCAAGAAGTTTCCCAGGAGAAAGAAATATCGGCCTTTGCCAGCACCTGCCATCACTTGAGAATGCTCCATAGGCAACAACGCAGCTTGCTTTGTTGCTTCTGTCTCATCAGCAGGTTTTTAATTAATATGGAAAAGGTCCTAGATAAAGCTTTTTTCTTCTTTCTTTTTTTTTTTTTTTCCCCTCCCCACTCCTCATCTGTCAATATAGAACTGGTAAAAGCTTCAGGCCATGAAAAATGCCCTGAAGATTGGGATGGCAGCCAGGCCAAGGACGGGAGTTGCCTCTCTAATTACTTCTTTTCCATCTCCAGTTCTTTGCCTGTTGGTGCAGCACCTTTAAGAAACTCCTGCTGATTTTTAACTCGGAATAATCTTTAATAATCCCTGTCATTTTATATTTATAAGACACTTTTTATCTGGCAGCGTTCTGAAATTCGCCCATTACATACAGAAACAGCAATTCTGTTGGGAAGAAACAACACACCAAAAGCTGGATTTTCTTTTTAATTGAGGTTCCTAACCTTAATTACAGCAGAGTGTTGGTCCAGCACACTTTTTGCTTGAGGAGGAAATCCATCGACAGCATTTTCACCTGGTTGAAAGACATAAAAATGAAACCCTGGACGTGTCACTCTTGTTTGCTAATGCAGAGAAATAGCAATTTGGAATATGAATAATGTAAAAGGGATGCGGTAGTGTGTGGGAGAAGCGAGCCAGTTCCGCTCGCTGAAGCAGGCTGAAAGTTCAGCCAGAAAGAAGCACCTCTTGCCATGAGTGTACTAAGAAAAATGTTTTTGGAAGTTATTTTTAATAACAGATGTGGCATTTTGGAGCTTCTGGACGGCCATGTGTGAATCTGAGGTGTAAATCCCCCAGAGAGCCTGCAAAATGGAGCTATTCACTAATAAAAAGTAGTATGAGAGGTGGTCTTCCATTCTGAATTTCTGGAGGGGTTCTTATAGAAGTTAAATAGGGAGATTTGGGCTTTTCTGATTACTCTATATACCCACCCCTGCATCTTCCCACCAAAATACAGCTTTTTTCCTGATCAACTATGGAACGATACATATAAATCAGGAATTTGTTGAGTATGGCTAAAAATTGTGATTTCTACAGGGAGAGAG
>NW_009647760.1:0-4118 GCF_000708025.1 Charadrius vociferus | reverse complement strand
AACCTGTGGAGGCTGGAAGGTTATTTTTTTTTTCTTTTTTTTTTTTTTTATTTTTTCCTAATTGCATTTTCACCCATCTTTGTCTCTGCTTTCTCAAGGATGTAGTTTCTGTGCGGTCTTTGGGTTCGTTTTGCTGCTTGGGAAATTAGTGACATCTCTGAGCGCCTTCGGTGGGCAGTGATGCGGGAATGCCGCTGTTCAGCATGCATTAAATATAGCGGCAACCTCAGGCTCTGACGAGTTAGGTACTGCCTGTCTGGAGCGTTGTGATTTGAGTCAGTGCTTTGCTACAGATTTAAAATACACAGTTTAGCTGAGCACTTAGCTTCCACAATGGTCTCTTGGGTTTTCTTCAGTGTTAAAGGATGGCAAAACTACTAATCTTTATGCATTTGCTTAATTATTTGAACTTCTGCAAATGACTTTAGTTTTGCATGAAATGCTGTCGCACACGGGGCATCGATTGGTGGCATCTTCATGGCACGGGTTTTCATTAAATCCCCTTTTCCTTCCTCTGCTGCTTAACCTGGTGAGCGGCTCTCGGGTGCTGTTGCATAGACAAAGCTGTGCATGGTGGAGATGCAGACAATGTCTGTAGGATGAAGGAGGAGAGTAGATAAATGTCCTCAGGGAAATTTAATCTTACTTTTATTTTCTCTTCCCTTTCTCTTCCTTTCTTCTTTTCCTCCATGGGAAGCCAAATATAGATGGAGAGTGATGCACACATACAGAATCACAGAATCATAGAGTCATCTAGGTTGGAAGGGACCTTTAAGATCATCAAATCCAAGCATCAACCTAACACTGCCAAGTCTACCACTAAACTATGTCCCTCAGCACCATGTCTACATGTCTTTTAAATACCTCCGGAGATGATGACTCCACCACTTCCCTGGGCAGCATGTTCCAATGCTTGACAACCCCTTCGGTGAAGAACTTTTTCCTAATATCCTTCCTAAAGCTCCCCTGGAATCATTTAAGGCCATTTCCTCTTGTCCTATCACCTGTTACTTGGGAGAAGAGATCGACCCCCGCCTTGCTACAACCTCCTTTCAGGTAGCTGTAGAGAGCGATATGGTCTCCCCTCAGCCTCCTTTTCTCCAGGCTGAACAACCCCAGTTTCCTCAGCCGCTCCTCATTAACACTTGTTCTCCAGACCCTTCACCAGCTTCGTTGCCCTTCTCTGGACACGCTCCAACACCTCAATGTCTTTCTTGTAGTGAGGGGCCCAAAACTGAACACAATACTTGAGGTGGTGCCTCTCCAGTGCTGAGTACAGGGGGACATAGAGGGTGTTGGTCTAAGGGATGTAGGATGGAGCCCTTCATTGCACTTTTGCCTCCAGGTCTGCACTGTCTTGCTCTTCAGCATATTGGCACAGCAGGGAGCTAACGATGCAGCTCTTGGAAGTGCTTCACTGCTCCCTGTGCTGTTTGCCACTTGCTTCGCTGTCCTCTCGAAGGCTGGAAAACACACTCTTATACGGGGTAGCTCTCCGGCCAGCAACATTATGTGAACATCTGGAGCTTCATCCTCACTGCTCCATCAACGTATCTTCTTGTAGTCAATAATAGTTCTCACCAGTTTCTGCAGACTGTAGACTACCACGTTTGATAGGGTAAATATGTTACAACCCATAAAAGGTAATTGTACACCTTCTCGTGCTAGATGCGTAATCTCGCATAGAGTTATCCAGAAATGTGGGTTAAGGGAAAGAAGGCGACAGTGGTATTTTGGAACAGCAGGACGGTAAATTCATAGGAGAGAGAAGGTGTGCATGCACCTCCAGCAATGAACGGTGCAACCGGTAGGACAAACTGCAGAAGGAATTAGTGGATTCGGTAATTTTTGATACTCTTGCATGGGGCCAGACTTTTTCTTTGGAAGATACCTTGTGTTCACACAAATGACTTAAAAGGCAATAAATGGGAACTGGACAACCTTTTAATGTTGGAGAAGAGAGCAAACTAAACTATGTATTTTAAATTTAAGTTTATAAAATCTTGGAGTGAAACTGCCTGGACTAATTTTATTGGACCAAGGGAAGTTGTGCTGCATTTAGCTACAAGGACCCTTAAATAACCTGTTAAATATCCACATTTTAAGAATCAAAAGTGATGATTTTATGTCCATTTGTATTATGGTCCATATCATCACTTACAGATAAACATAACACAGCGGAATACTATTCTTTTTTTTCTTATTAACATGCTTTTAAAGTGAATGAATTTGAACTTGAGCAATTTACAGTAGAGCAGGTCCTGAGTAACAATCATTTGCACATTAACAGCTGAAAACAAACCTGGAGTGAATGCGGATTTGTGGATTTATTCTTTTTTTAAATTTATTTTATTTCCGCTGTTTTCTGCTATTATGATCTTTCAGTATTTATTTTTGTGTGAGTGTGTGCAATTCTTGTAGCTCCATTTTGCCATTTTTTTAAAAAGGTGACTTGGGGATCCCAGGTGCTGTATAGACACAGAAGAAAAAAAGCAGCTTCCATGTGAAAGTGTTCATTTCAGATGGTGGAAGAATGTTTTAAGGGGCGTTCATATGTTGAATATCTTGATGTTGCAAAAGAGTAAGGGATAGCTTGCAAAGGGCTTTGCAAGTGGGAAATATTGTCTTGTAAGGGAATGGGGAGCAAGAATAATCACAGGGTTTTAAATTTCAGGATAAGGGAAAAATTATTTTTGCGTGAACCTTCTGGATTGCTGAAAGCTGTGTAAGATGCATATGTCAAAGCTGGTGAAACAGGGGCTGCAATAGTTGGAAGATGGGCTTGTGGGAGCAGTCCTTCTTCCCCATGCTGTGAGCCCACAAACTCACGTGGGTGCTGCAGGAGGTGACCAGGTTCCTGCCAGAACTGAAAACGGTCTCTTGAGGAGCACTCAGGAGAAGAAACTTCCTCTGATCTTTGAGATGGTCATCTAAAGTGGAAAAAAAGAAGATAGCTGAATACACCTAAATAGGTCTGGAAGGTGCGTGCATAATTTGTGTCTTTGTGAATGGAAACAACAAGAGGGGAGGAGGAGAGGACAGAGTTATGAAGTTGGAAGAGAAGGTCAAAACAAGAGAGTTAATGAACGTGAGAGGCAGGAGCTAGGACAGGAGAAGAGTCATGGGAACAGGGTTAACCGTTTGGACATCGTTGAACTTGAACATTCCAATTTCACCTTCCAGCTGTGGTGTTTTATACCTGCTGCTGCCTGTGGTGGATTAGCCTCTGCAAACAGCCAAGCACCAACCCAGCCACTCACCTCCCACCCCAAGCTTGATGGGGGGAGAAAAAAGGATGAGAAAACTCATGGGTCAAGATAAAGACAGGGAGATCACTTACCAATTACCATCGTGGGCTAAACAGACTTGGTGGTCAGCCCATGGCAGCCTCTCTGGGCCTCTCCTCCCTCCTCACACCTCTCCCTGCTCCAGCGTGGGCCCTGCCCCGGGCTGCAGTCCTTCAGGGACAACCTGCTCCCGCCAGGGCTCTCCACGGCCACAGCTCCTGCAGCAAATACCCCCAACACCTGGATGTGGACAGCCAGTACCTGCCCTTTGGTGTTAATCTCATCTAAGGCAGCTTTGAAATAGCCTTTATAGGCTATTACAGGAGAGACAGAACCACAAACTGGTTTTAAAAACTAAGGTAAAACCTTCTGCCTCCCATGTGGATGCTTTGAATGAAGCAGAGGTTGCACCGAGTTTTGGCTCTGCCGTGCAACACTCACTGCAGACCTTGGGTGCCAAGAACAGCTCTACGGGGACAGGAGGGCTGATTTTTATCTAAATTAGAAAATGGGCGAAATAAAAAGAGCATCAGCAAGAAGCCAAAACTCGTTCCTTTAAATCTTACTTAGAAATTCCTCCGTTTGCTTTTGAAGCACCCGCTGATGTGACCATGTCTCCTAGATGGTTGTTCCTGCCTGGTTGGATGAAGCTTGCTTCAGGCACCTAGAGTCCTGACTTGCCTTTGTGTGCTCTTTTGGATCTGCAGGGTTGAACTTTGTCTTTCCTTTTCCTCTTTTTGAGGACTTAAGGCCCACTCTCCCTTCCCTGGATGAGCTGTTGCTCATGTGCTGTCCAGCCTGGTGATGTCTCTTCTGGAGCAGCAGGTCCAG
>NW_009647759.1:0-1454 GCF_000708025.1 Charadrius vociferus | reverse complement strand
TAGCACATCAGTTGTGCTAAGCTGCTACTGTTACCTGTACTTTGTAAGGGATGTGTGTTGCTGTGAGGGGCTTTCAGAGGTATTGCATCAGAGTCGTTATTGGAATTTTATGTTTTGCAGGGGTCAGCACGTCCTTGCAGATGAGCAGCGTTCACCAGCTACCTCTTCAGGAAGGTGAGATTTGGAGTCACTGTCACCCAGAAGAGGGAACCTGACCACTGCGTAGGAGGAGACAGTCTCCATCAGGGGAGCGAGTGACATGGGAAGAACCGGAGCAGTGCTGCGTCCACAAGGCTGACGCCAGATTGGAGTCTGACTGTCATTGTAGAGGCCAAAAGTCCAAAGGGGCTCCATGTAGCATTATGCCTGTTTGGAAGGCCTTGGGTGGATGGCAGTAGTGTTTGTATGGGCCTGAGGGGACCATGGCAGACAATTGGAGTATCGTGCAGCTGCTGTATTGTAATGGGGCCGCTAGGGAGGCAACAGCAGCAGGAGTCAACGAGCCACAAAGAGTGTCATCAAGATGACATCAGACTGAGAGGCAAAGAAGAGGAAAGGCCCGTAGGGGAATGGAAGCAGCTTTGGGTGTGTAAATCATGTTGTATTGCTCTGCTGCAGCTGTAACCGGAATGTGATGTTGGAAGTTGTAATAAAATAATGATTTCTGTAATGCACCTCCAATGTGTTTTGCTGTGCGTTTGTGGTTATGGGAGGCGGGTGCATGAGCAAGAGAGACTCTTAGCAGGACCCTATCACAATCTTGGCCATGCATGTTGGGAATCTTGTGCGAAGGTGACTTTGCACAGTCACTGACATCCATGTGTGTGAGAGACATCAGACACATGCTTACATGTAGCAAATGTGTGTCATGTGGGTGTTTTAGAGCATCGGTCTTTGTAGGAGTTTAAGTGCAGGACATGGTGCTGTAGAAAACATAGTGCAGCTAGATAGAAACTTTGGGAAACACAAGGGTGCATGGGACGTGGTAGACACTAAAGAGAACTCTAGTCTTTCAAGAGGAATGAGGCCCCCAGCAGCAAGCACGTGGCACCCCAGTGCCATGCAATAGTTATTATTTTTAAGGTTTTCCTATACATACCTAGTAAGCATAACCACACCACCTACCACCTATTACTCCAATTAATAACCCTAATTAACACCTCATTATGCAAATTAATCAATTAAATATGCAAATTAGGGCAAAAAATTTTTTTTCTCCCCTCCCAGAGCCCAACCCCCTGCATCACAACAAACACTCAGCCAACACCAAAACAGCTGGAACACATCCCACACAAGATTACACTACACCAAAAAAAATGTCAAAATCACATTATAATATGACACAGCCAGGTCATATTACCACACCAATTAACACTGAACATTACTGATGGAGTGTGAGTAGAGGGTGATTGTGAGTGGAGGCTGACTGTGAGTGGACGGTGAGTGTGAGTGTG
>NW_009647758.1:14667-15996 GCF_000708025.1 Charadrius vociferus | reverse complement strand
CTTCCAGTATCTGAAGGGCACGTACAAGAAAGCTGGAGAGCGACAGTTTACAAGGCCATGTAGTGATAGGACGAGGGGTAATGGCTTCAAAATGGAAGAGGGGAGATTTAGATTATATATTAGGAAGAAATTTTTCACTATGAGTGTGGTGAGGCACTGGAACAAGTTGCCCAGGGAAGTTGTGAAGAACCCATCCCTGGAAGTGTTCATGGCCAGGTTGGATGGGGCTGTGAGCAACCTGGTCCTGTGGAAGGTTTTCCTTCCCATGGCAGGGGGGTTGGAAGCAGATGATCTTTAAGGTCCCTTCCAACCTAAACCGTTCTATGATTCTATGACCCTGTTTGCAGATCAGTGTCTGCTTGGGAGAGAAGCAGGGCAAAGCCAGGAGGATGGCTGACCTGGTAAGGAGCGTTTTAAACTAAGGATGGTGGAGGGACAGAGTAACCACCAGCCCTGTGAGGGAGTGATGGACAAGGTCACAAGCCTGGGGTGATGTGACAGGAAGGGATCACAATATGGGACATAAGTGGGATCACTTCCAGCACTTGCCTGTAAGCAAGGAAGTGCCTGCAAGGCACCATTATGGAGAAATCCCCCAAACCCTTTCTAGGAAGTCAATATGCCTCTCTGAAGTATCTGTACACTAATGCATGCAGTATGGGGAATAAACATGACGAGTTAGAGATCTGTGTGCAGTTGCAGGGCTATGATCTTGGGAATCACAGAAACATGGTGGGATTGTTGAGTGTGTATGGATAAGAATTAAGGGGAAGGCCAACAAGGCAGACATCATGATGGGAGTTTGCTATAGACCCCCTAATCAGGATGTAGAATCTGATGAATTATTCTATAAACAGCTGGCAGAAGTCTCGCGATCATCTGCCCTTGTTCTCGTGGGGGACTTCAACTTCCCAGATGTCTGCTGGAAATACTACACAGCAGAGAGGCAGCAGTCCCGGAGGTTCCTGGAGTGTGTGGAAGACAACTTCCTCACACAGCTGGTGAACGAACCAACCAGGGGAAGTGCCCTACTGGACCTACTGTTTGTTAACAGAGAAGGTCTTGCGGGGGATGTGAAGGTTGGAGGTTGTCTTGGGCTCAGTGATCATGAAATGGTAGAATTTTCAATTCTTGGTGAAGCAAGGCGGGGAGCCAGCAGAACTGCCACCTTGGACTTCCGAAGGGCAGACTTTAGCCTGTTCAGGAGCATGGTTGAGAGTGTCCCTTGGGAGGCAGTTTTGAAGGGCAAAGGTGCCCAGGAAGGCTGGTCTTACTTCAAGCAGGTAGTCTTAGAAGCACAGGAGAAGGCCATCCCCATGGCTCGAAAAA
>NW_009647758.1:7070-12945 GCF_000708025.1 Charadrius vociferus | reverse complement strand
TTGAAGGAGGATGGAGCCACACTCTTCTCAGTGGTTCCCAGTGACAGGACGAGGGGCAATGGGCACAAGTTGGAACATAGGAAGTTCCGTTCAAACACACGAAAAATCTTCTTTACAGTTAGGGTGACAGAGCACTGGCACAGGCTGCCCAGGGAGGTTGTGGAGTCTCCTTCTCTGGAGATTTTCAAAACGCGCCTGGATGCAGTCCGAGTAATGTGCTCTCGGCAATCCTGCTTTAGCAGGGGAGTTGGACTAGATGATCTCTAGAGGTCCCTTCCAACTCTGAAGATTCTGCGATTCTGTGATTCTGTGATATGGCTCCCATGACTGGAGTGTTGCAATGGAGGGATACAGGCTGTTTAGGAAGGACAGGCTGGGAAGATGAGGAGGTGCAGTTGACCTTTATGTGAGAGAGCAGCTGGAGTGCATGGAACTCTGCCTGGGGATGGGAGCCACCTGAGAGCTTATGGGTAAGGATTAAAGAGCAGACCAGTATGGGTGCCATGTACTGGGAGTCTGCTACAGGCCAACTGACCAGTAAGAACAAGTGGACGAGGCCCTCTACAGACAGCTAGGAGTAGCCCTAAGTTCACAATCCTTGGTCCTCATGGGGGACTTCAACCACCTCAATATCTCCTGGAGGGATAACACAGCAGGGCATAAACAATCCAGGAGGTTTCTGCAGTGCGTTGATGATAACTGCCTCCTCCAAGTGATAGATGAGCCAACAAGGAGAGGTGCTCTGCAGGACCTCATACTTACCAAGAACAAGGGGCTTGTTGGGGATGTGAAGATCAAAGGCAGTCTTGGCTGCAGTGATCATAAATGGTAGAATTCAGGATCCTGAGGGCAGGGAGGAGGGTGAAAAACAAGCTCAAAACCCTGGGCTTGAGGAGAGCAGACTTTGGCCTCTTCAAGGATCTGCTTGGAAGAGTTCCATGGGCTAAGGTCCTGGAGGGATGAGGGGCCCAAGAAAGCTAGTTAATATTCCAAGGATCACCTTCTCCAAGCTCAAGAGAGTTTCATCCCAACGAATAGGAAGTTGGGCAAAAATGCCAGGAGCTCCTGGTCAAACTCAAAAACAAAAAGGAAGCACACAGAGGGTGGAAGCGAGGTCAGATAACCTGGGAGGAATATAGAGACGTCGTCTGAACATCCAGGGGTGAGGTTAAGAAAGCTAAAGCCCAAATGGAACCGAATCTGGCCAGGGATGTCAAAGACAACAAGAAGGGCTTCTCTAAGAACACAGGTGACAAAAGGAAGGCTAGGGAAAACATGGGCCCATTGCTGAATGAGGCAGGAGACCTGGTTACACAGGACATGGAAAAGGCTTCTTTGCCTCAGTCTTTACTAGCAAAGCCAGCCTTCAGGAATCCCAGAGTCCAGAGGGAAAGTCTGAAGCAAGGAAGATGTACGCTTGGTGGAAGAGGATCAGGTAGGGAATACTCAAGCAAACTGGGCATACATAAGTCACAGAATGGTGAAAAGGTTGGAAGGGACCTCTGGAGGCCTCTGCTCAAGCAGGGGCACCTACAGCCAGTTGCTCAGGACTGTGTTCAGATGACTTTTGAATATCTCCAAGGATGGAGACTCTACAACCTTCCTGGACAATCTGTGCCAGAGATCAGTCACCCTCACAGCAAAAAAAAAGTGTTTCCTGATGTTCAGACAGAACCTCCTGTGTTTCAGTTTGTGCCCATTGCCTCTTCTCCTGTCAAGTTGTGAAGAACCCATCCCTGGAAGTGTTCATGGCCAGGTTGGTTGGGCATTGAAATTGCCAATTAAAATAAATATTTAATTACTGATATAGGTGGTGGGAAACAAAAACCCCAAACATTAACACCTTTCCTGACCCCTTTTCAGGCTCAACTTCACTCCTTAACTCCAGACTTCTCTCCTCTACTCCCCCTGACATTATCGCCTCAGGTTACGCTCCTTCCCTTCAGTGAGGCAGCATAAAGGTGGTGTGGGGTGTGTTTTGGTCAGTACATAGTGGTTTTTCTATGCCACTCCTTCCTTCTTAGTCTTTTCCTCTGATCTGGTGTGGGTCCTCCACAGGCCGCAGCTCCTGTGGGAATATGCACCTCTTCCTCTTATGACCTTGGTGGTCTTTTTGTTGTTTCTCATTCCTCTTTGTTCAGTGCTCCTCTCTCGCTCCAGCATTTTCTTCCTTTCTTAAATATGTTTTCACAGAGGTGCCACCATCTTCACTGCGTGGGTCATCTTCAGTGGTTTTGTTGCGGAGCTGGCTGGACCCGGCTATGTCTGGCACAGTGCAGCCTCCAGCCTCTTCCCACAGAGGCTACCCCTGCACCCTGCACACCCCGCCCACCCTGCCCACATCCCCAGCTACCAAAACCTTGCCACTAGCAAACGTCAAGCTGGATTAGCCAGCAAGTAGGAAGAGGTTTGCATCTAGAAAGACTCAAGGTGTAAGCCAGTTACTGGGTAAGGAGGTCCAGGGTCCAGCCATATATATTAGATGGCCTTAGAGCCCGTGCTGATATTTGAAGGATCCATGGATGTGATTGTGCTTGTTAATGTAGAGGGTGCTAGCATGCCTGTGCTTTCACTATTAAACTCCAGATCACAGAATCATAGAATCATATAGTGGTTTGGGTAGAAGGCACCTTAAAGATCATCTAGTTCCAACTCCCCTGCCATGGGCAGGGATCCCTTCCACTAGACCAGTTTGCTCAAAGCCCAATCCAACCTGGCCTTGAACACCTCCAGGCATACACAACTTCTCTGTGCAACCTGTTCCAGTGCCTCACCACCCTCACAGTAAAGAATTCTCCACCCAACCTGTATTTGTGCATGGGATTGCCCCAGCTCACGTGCAGGACCTTGCACTTGGCCCACCTCTCAAGCCTGTCCAGGTCCCTCTGGATGGCATCCCTTCCCTCCAGTGTGTCAACCGCTCCACACAGCTTGGTGTCATCGGCAAACTTGCTGAGGGTGCACTCAGTACCAACATCCATGTCTCCAACAAAGATGTTAAAAAGCACCGGTCCCAGTACTGACCCCTGAGAAACAACACTCATAATTGGTCTCCACTTGGACATTGAGCCGCTGACGACAACTCTTTAAATGTGACTGTCCAGCCAGTTCCTTATCCACTGAGTGGTCCATTGCTCAAATCCATGTCTCTCCAATTTAGAGACCAGGATGTCATGCGGAACAGTGTCAAATGCTTTGCACAAATCCAGGTAGATGACATCTGTTGCTCTGCCCTTATCCACCAACGCTGTAACTCCGTAATAGAAGGCCATCAAATTTGTCAGGCACAATTTGCCCTTTATGAAGCTCTATTGGCTGTCACCGATCGCCTCCTTATTTTTTATGTACCTTAGGAGAGTTTCCAGGAAGATCTGCTCCATGATCTTGTGTAAGAGTCGATCAGAAGATCAGCGTTGTCTCAACATTGCCATCAGCGACTAGGCCCCCAAAACCTGGGCTAACGTCTTGACATGAGTTTGCAGCGGCTCGCTGAGCTGGCTGTCATGAGACTTAGAGAAAGGACTGAGGTGTGACCGTTGTACGGAGGTACGAACCATGTCGATACCGTGGTACGAAAGTACAAACAATGTCATGACCTGGTACAAGCCTATTCTACTGGAGCAGCAAAGCGAAGAACTGCTGTCGAAGAAGATGAACCGCATTGGCTGTGCCAGCATCGATGAAGTAATCTTGAACCTCAGTTGAACTTTCCTCATTATAATGTCATCATAATATAAAACCACACCTCCTGGTAAGAAGCTACCCGCCTCCAAAGCTGACCACGCCTCAGACACTCCTCTCCGGGCATGCGTGGAAGCCTTACTCCAGACAGGCGGAGATTGGCACCTTTCCACGGGACAGAGGTAGAGTGGAGGTGGGTCCAAGGAGGAGCAAGGTGTGCTACCTAGCATAAAAAATGGTTCCTCAATAGCTGAATTTCTGAAGATCTTCCCCACCGAAAGACCACGACAGTCGAAGAAGAAGCAGTGGAACGCCTTCTGGATTCGGGACCATCGGGACGCCTGTGGACCTGTGCTGGTAGCTATAATCCTCTTTCCCCCCTTTTTTACCTTATCTTTCTTATTCTCCCTTTCTTTCTATTGCAAGCTGCTTTACGGGCAAAACCAGTAAAATGATTGTGTGCTGAAAGCATAACTCCCTGGGCCTGATGCCATTTCTTTTTGCACTTCGGGATCACAGCTGAAACGAACCATCACACGTCCACCGAGGAGTGGACCGTGACATCTTACAGGGCAGAGAGGTGAGACTAACCGGCCTGTAGTTCCCCAGGTCTTCTTTTTACCCTTTTTAAAAATGGGGGGTTCCCCTTTTCCAGTCAGTGGGAACTTCACTGAACTGCCACGACTTCTCAAATATGATGGATAGCAGCTTGGCAACTTTATCCACCAGTTCCCTCATGACCCGCGGATGAATCTCATCAGGTCCCATGGACTTGTGCACCTTCAGGTTCCTCATTTTCCCCAAGTTGAGTCCTTTTTGCCTGTGGTGGTAATTAGTAAGTGGTCTCCTGTCTTTATCACAACCCATAATCTGCACAATGCATAAGCTGCGTAAGTATAGTATGCAGTGAACAGGCACAGGACTCAGTCAGACAAACATACTGACTGATAGCCTGTTTACACGACTAGTGCCTTTATCCCCTCTTTCTCCATTTTCCTATTCCTGTTCCTTCCCAATCCCCTCTGATCCTTTGCTTTCCCTGTCTTCAGTCCTTTCCTTAAACATCTCACAGTAAGTTTTACATAAGCTCCTTCTGATATCCCAGAATACTCATAATGTTTCCCCCTTCTTATAAGTTACAAAGTTCAGGCTGACTCTCTTCAAGGCTATGCCTGAGTAGTTCTTTTAATGGCCCATCAATCACTGACTGAAGGGCTCAGGTCTCTTTTATTGCCCGTTATCACATGCTCATTAATGTTTGTGTGTTTAATTTTACATTTTCCTTGTTATTCGTTATTTCTTTTACACTGAACAGTCTTGTCCTTGCTTTGTTGTTCCAAAGTGGGGTGTTCTACAGTGTACAAGACACCAATATACACACAGAGTAGAGGTATTTATTTAAATCACACTTTAAATTTAAATTTATTTAAAGCTAGCACAACGGCCTACAAACTCTTTGGAATATTTATACAGTTCAAAACACAGAAATACACAACCTTAATTATAAGTATTGGTTAGTAGCTTATCTTAACAATTTCTATTGGTTAGTACAGTCTCTCGCTTTCATTTAAAGCTACAATGTCCTTTAACTGATGTGCGCATGCTCCAGTACAGTGGAGGGGTAGTTCTGTTCAGTTCCTAATTCAGTCGGTGGTCGCGATCTCCCACTGCCACCTTTACCTTTCCCCTAGTTACTGCAAGTCTTTGTTTACTTTGGGCCTCTTCCAGCAGCTGTTCAGTTTTTAGCCCGTTTTATCACCTTTCTGCGTAGTGACTCCCACCATGGTATCTGCCTTGTTGGCCCTCCCTCTGACTCTTACCAGAATCACAGAATCACAGAATCTTCAGAGTTGGAAGGGACCTCTAGAGATCATCTAGTCCAACTCCCCTGCTAAAGCAGGATTGCCTAGAGCACATTACTCGGGACTGCATCCAGGCGCGTTTTGAAAATCTCCAGAGAAGGAGACTCCACAACCTCCCTGGGCAGCCTGTGCCAGTGCTCTGTCACCCTAACTGTAAAGAAGATTTTTCGTGTGTTTGAACGGAACTTCCTATGTTCCAACTTGCACCCATTGCCCCTCGTCCTGTCACTGGGAACCACTGAGAAGAGTGTGGCTCCATCCTCCTTCAACCCACCCTTTAGATATTTGTAAGTAGTAATAAGGTCTCCCCTCAGCCTTCTCTTCTCCAGGCT
>NW_009647758.1:0-6649 GCF_000708025.1 Charadrius vociferus | reverse complement strand
TTGGTATCATCAGCGAACTTGCTGAGGATACACTCTGTCCCCTCATCCAGGTCATTAATGAATATATTAAACAAAATTGGACCAAGTATCGACCCCTGGGGGACACCACTGGTTACAGGCCTCCAGCTAGACTTCATGCCACTGATCACAACCCTCTGAGTCCTGTCACACAGCCAGCTCTCAATCCACCTCACTGTCACCTCATCTAACCCGCACTTCCTCAGCTTCCTAATGAGGATGTTATGGGAGACATAAACACTCAACCCTATCATCACCATCATTAAGTCATAGATGGGGACACTGTCCTACAATATCATGATCACAGAATCACAGAACAGTCAGGGTTGGAAGGGACCTCTGGAGATCATCTAGTCCAACCCTCCTGCCAGAGCAGGGTCACCTACAGCAAGTTTACAGGACAGCATCCAGGCGGGTTTTGAATGTCTCCAGAGTGGGAGACTCCCTCTCTGGGCAGCCTGTTCCAGTGCTTGATGCCACTGAAGGACCTATTAACTTTGACCTTTTACACAATTGCACACGTAACAATATCAGAGAAACCCAACAAGGAATGCAATGCCCGCTGGAAATGGAGCCATTGGTATTCATTATGGGAGTTTGTGTGCCAGTTAGCCGTCGAGGTCATGGTTCATGTGCCACAGTGGAAAGTATGCAATTTGACATTTTGCTGATTCCCACTACTACTACTACACCACCAGTAATAGCTGCCCAAGGATTTACAGAAAGATTTGCAGTTTTTACTTCTGAGGTACGTGAATTTTACTTCAAGAATCTCTGGGACAATGTCAATATTAGTAAAGTGTACCCAAATTGCTCACAATGGACAATATCTATATATAATCAATGGCTTAAGTGTCACTGGAAAATCCACACAGCTAGAGATCTTTCAACAGGATTGAAATAAATATATATGCTTAGAATATATATATACTTATAAATATCTCAAGGGTGGGTGTCAAGAGGATGGGACCAGACTCTTTTCAGTGGTGCCCAGAGACAGGAAAAGGGGCAACAGGCACAAGCTGGAACACAGGAAATTCCATCTCAACATGAGGAAAAACTTCTTTACTTTGAGAGTGCCAAAGCACTGTCGCAGGCTGCCCGAAGAGGTTGTGGAGTCTTTTTCTCTGGAGATATTCAAAACCCGCCTGAATGCATTCCTGTCCAACCTGCTCTCGGTGAACCTGCTCTGGCAGGGGGGTTGGACTAGATGATCTCTGAAGGTCCCTTCCAACCCCTAACATTCTGTGATTCTGTGATTCTGTGATATTGTGATTTGGTAGACAGTGTGCTAGCTTTGTGGGATACCACCTAGCACCCATCTCTGCGCAGGAATGATATAAATAAAATACCTGTGCTCTGTGTGTACATTGGCATCTTGCACACCGGGTAAACGACCCAACTTTTGGGACAACATTATCACAAACAGGTCCAGCAGGGCACCTAGTTGGCTCCCTCACCAGCTGTGTCAGGAAGTTATCTTCCACACACTCCAGGAGCCTCCTAGACTGTTTCCTCTCCACTGTATTGCATTTGCAGCAGACATCTGGCAAGTTGAAGTCCCCCATGAAAACGAGGGCCAGCGATCGTGAGACTTCTCCCAGCTGCTTATAGACTATTTCATCTGCTTCTTCATTCTATTTAGGTGGTCTTTAACAGACTCCCACCATGATATCTGCCATGTTGGCCTTCCCCCTGACTTTTACCCATAAACACTCAACCCTATCATCACCATCATTAAACGCTAGACAGTCAAAACACTCCCTAACACACAGAGCTACCCCACCACCTCTCCTTCCTTGTCTATCCCTTCTGAAGAGTTTATAACCATCCATTGCAGCACTCCAGTTTTGTGTGTCATTCCACCATGTTTACATGATGGCCACTATATCATAGTTTTCCCTTGTCACAATTGCTTCCAGCTTCTCCTGTTTGTTGCCTGTGCTGTGTGTATTAGTGTAGCTATAGATTAGAAAGACCCAGGTGTGAGCCAACACAGTCAGGATGCAGAAACAACCACAAAACCACAGATGAAAGGCAAATAACAAATTTAATCTTGATACCTCGCGGATCGGGGAATCTCTGAAGCAGCACCTGGGTAGAGGCACGAAAGCAGGGGATGCAGGCACCATGGAGCGAGAGAGAGTCCTTATTAGCGAGAATCCTTGTTAGTGAGAGAGCGAGAGCTCAGACTTGCTGTTCTCGCCTGTATTTCAAGGTTTCAAGCAGGCATAGTTTTCCAATGTGCTTTGATCTTCTTCAACAGCAGGCCAGGAATCTCAGACATCTCAGACATGTTCAAGATTCCACCCCCTCACTCAAGAGACCGCTTCTGCTGGGGCTGATAAAGCTGGAGATGTTCATTTAGGCTTGCAGGGTGTAGTGCAGAGTCATTTACAGAGGCATGGAATAAACACATATAGAAAAAGGAATAAACATATCTCTACAATAATTCTTTGAATCAGGTGTCCCATTCCTCCTGTCAGGGAATTAAACCACTCAGCCAGCCAGGCACCACCAGTAGGTTGTTTCACTTGATCCACTCAGACCTGGAGAATGTTGAATGTCGTTCTCTGCACTGGCTGATTCATCATTTATGTTGGAACAACACGTGTTTTCAAAGTTAAAGCAGCATTTCTGGTGTTGAGGCAGGAAATAGTCCACCATCAGTCGATTTATGTAATATTCATTGGCATACAGCCATTACCTACTCAGTAAAGATAGCAATGAGAAACATTAATATCAAAATCACTTAGCATAGTATAATTCTATAATACAGCTGATGGGGTTGATACACCACTGAAACAAGTTATCAAAAGATCTGCAGCTGTTAATCATCCCTTAATATAAAAGGTAGATGGGTTAGTTACAGTAGAGGCTAACCAAATCTAGGTATTTACATGTTGGTGTTGTGGACATGTATCCAGGGCATGTGCTTGTAGTACTAGTCTACAAATCATGACGAGTCAACCTATGATAGGGGAGGAAAACAGCAGTGTCATCTCCTTCCAGTGATACATGCGCATTGCTCCAGCTCCTTCAGCTAATATTAATCCAGGTTTGATAACCTGATGTGGGCTAATTGCCCATACGGATTGGAGAGCTATGGCTTGCACTTTTTCAGATTGTACTTCAATTCAATGTTGGGTTTGTGACACCAATAACACCATTCCAATGCTATCTCATATAGATAAGGCACAGGTATTTGTTGAAAATGCCTGAAATACAAGAACTTGAGAATCTGATATTAACAAGAGATGTAAAATAAGAGAAGTTGGGGTATAATGTACAGTGGAGCACTGTAATGCCTTGGACCAAAATCCTACATTTTTTTTCTGATTTTTCAGCCCAGTCATCTGCCACAATCCCAAGACTAATAGTCTGGAATTGCTACTTCTAGTTCAAAAGGATATCCTCACTTAGGAGTGTATAATTGCACATGCTTGATCAAAGCATTTTTGCAGGCATCAAAGGCTTCTTGTTGTTGCTTGGTCCCCTGCCAAACAACTTTCTTCTTAGTAAATTTCTGCAGAGGGCACATTAATATCACCAAATGTGAGATAAAAGTTCTCCAATACCCTAAAAGTCCCCAAAAGATCTGTAACTGTTTTACTGTGATTGCTACAGGAAATCGCTGGACTGTTTGCTGTACCTGATTTGGTATTTCTCTAATCTGTCCACTGCCAAACTATTCCCAAAAATTGTACAGTAGTACCAGGGCCCTGTATTTTCTTTGGATTAATTGCCCAGCCTCGGTCCTACAAATGCGCTTTCAGCAATTTGGCAGCTGCTTCACTTTCTTGTTGCGACTCTGCCATAAACAATAGATCATCAGTATAATGGTAAACAGAAATGGTAGCCAACCATTGTGCTAAATCAGCTGCTATCATTAGGTGGCAAATGGAGGGACTGTGTTTGTATCCCTAAGGCAATACTTGTAAAGTATATTGATTTTGTTGCTTGGTCTTGCATTGAGGTGGCAGGCGGGGCAGAGGGTGGGCACGGAGTTGTTGGTGGGGCTGGGGGTGGTCAGCTTTTTTGCGTAAACACTAACATTTTCCATCAGGGAAACATTTCTGATGTTGTGATCCCATCTATTCCTGATCGTGGGATACAAGATCATTCCATGTTTGTTTCCTTGTCACCCGTGCTGTAACTCCTTTTGGTTTTGCTGAACTCAGACTTGCTGTTCTCGCCTGTATTTCAATGTTTCAAGCAGGCATAGTTTTCCAATGATGTGCTTTATCTTCTTCAGCAGCAGGCCAGGAATCTCAGACATGTTCGATAAGGTGCCCCTGAGTCCATCACAGGCCTACATTATCTAAGTATGGATGTTCTACTTGTCAAGCATGTAACACTAAACAACAATTAGTGTGAGATATGTGTTGTCTAGCACCCCACGTGTGAGTCACTTGAGCGTGTTTACAGTCCTCCTCGCCAATCTTCTGTTACTTTCCCACAGATGTTAAACAGCACTGGTCCCAGTACCGACCCCTGAAGAACACACTCATCACTGGTCACCCCTTGGACGTTGAGCCATTGACTGCAACTCTTTGACTGCGGCCATCCAGCTAATTCCTTATTTACTGAGTGGATATGGTATGGGATATCCCTTTGGTCATTTGGGGTCAGCTATCCCAACTGTGTCCCCTCTCAATTTCTTGGGCGCCCCCAGCCTTCTCGTTGGCAGGGCAGTGTGAGAAGGAGAGAAGGCCTTGACTCAGTGTAAGTGCTGCTCAGCAATAATGAAAACATTTCTGTATTATCATCAACACTGTTTTCAGCACAAATCGAAAACATAGCCCTATACAAGCTAATATGAAGAAATTTAACTCTATCCCAGCCAAAACCAGTACACAGACACATAGAGTAAGCCAGAGCTGTTCTATTTAGAAAGGCTTCTGAGCCGGCAAGACCTGCCACTGTCTATATATACCTTTGTTTGCACTTAATTCAGTCAAGTCTGTTTAACCTGCCAAATGCATTGCAAAGTTTATTTACTCTTTGTGTTTTTATGCGAAGGTTTAAATGTGCTGTTTTGGTGTGGTTCGCGATTCAGGTGTATAACATGATTAGTTGGGTAACGGCTCTACCTTCATATCTTGGGCATTGTGTGATGGATTCTGTTACTAACTACACTTTCAGTTTTACCTTGGGAAAGTTTACTTTGCCCTTTGATCATTATACTAATGTGACACCTCCGCCGCAGCCTGCAGCGGCACCAGCACTGCCATCAGCCGCTCCCCCCACTGCAACAACACAGGCCCCTCCGCCACCTGTCCCGGTACAAGCTATTCCAGCCACAACAACTACAAGTAGTACCACTGCTACTAAAACTCCACCAAAACCACTACAAGCTGCCCCAGTAACCAGGAAGCAGAAAAAGAAGTCAGCTTGTTCCCCTACCGCTTATGACAAAGACTAGCTCAAGCCAGACAGCTTGGGAGAGAGTTCTGAGGGAGATCCAGGAGAGGACCCTTCTAGAGTAGATCCCGAAGAGGATCCTTCAAGACCAGACAAAGGAAAGAGACCTTTTAAAACAGATAAAGGAGAGTCCTTCTAGAGCAGGTCCTTCTCGGGCATCCTCAACACAGGAGAACTCAAATGTAGATATAGTTGTTAAATCCTTCTCTATGAAAGAACTGAGAAATATTAGGAAGGACTTTAGTCATCAGGAAGGTGAAATGTGGAGCATTGAGGCACAGACTCTGGCGGGGTATAGACCAAAGACCTTTATTGTAACAAATGGCTATGCTTTATAGTCTCAGCTACTGTCCGTGCGCTGTCAACACCATGCTGATAGGGTAAGGGCTCACGATCATGCACATATTTCTGTTAATGGATTGTCAGCATTCTCTGTTCATGTAGGGCTGTAACTCCTTAATCACATCCTGCTCCTTGCCGCTGCTTTCTCAAAACTTGTTGACTTCATTCTTCAAGGGCACAAGCTTTTTTCTTCAAGCTCTCCCCCAAGAGTGAAACACTTATCTCCTGGTTGCTCCGATGCTGGGATAGCAGGGCAGATACCATAGACTTAGATGGCAGAGAAGCTAGGCAATTGGGAAACCTGGCCAGGGATGGAGGTATCGATAAAGGGATTGGGAGAAAGACAAACACTCTCATTCTCTGGAGGCGACTGCTGTCAGCCATAAAGAGCAGGTATCCCTTTAAGGACGATATCGAATGCCGTCCAAGTAAATGGACCAACATGGAAAAAGGTATTAAGTACCTGAGAGAATTGGCTGTGCGAGAGGTGATTTATAGTGATGGGCAAGCGATTGTAGACCCTGATGAAATGCCATGTAAACGATCTATGTTAAAAAAGTTTGTACAAAGTGCACCATCAGCATATTCCCACACATTGTCAACAATGGTCTGGGGAGGATCTGATACAGACACAAGGATACTGTGACCACCGAGAAAATGACTGAGAAAACAGAGCAAATAGCCCAGAAAATAGTTGAACAAACTGATAAACTGTTTGATAAACTAACCAAGGTGGAGGAAAAACTCCATTCTTCCCCTGCACAGACCCACATTGCAGCTGCTAAGAAAAAATGCCCTACTCGAGAAAAAACACTCTCCGACTCAAGACAAATCAAACCCGATGCGAGATATCCTGTGGTTTTGC
>NW_009647757.1:1281755-1283263 GCF_000708025.1 Charadrius vociferus | reverse complement strand
TTCAGCTTTGTCATCGCTCAAAAGAAGATCACTAGTGGAGAGTGGAAGATCTGGAGACTATTTTACTCTTTTACTCTGTAATAAATTATAATTTGGGTTTAACTCAATAGTTTTCCCTTTTATCCCACTGGTTTTATTTATTTTACTCCCAATAATGTCTGTTTCGCCAATGCATACGAAGACCGGCCTCACTGTGACTGGAGCTGGCCGAATCCATCTCTCCGAGTGTACACTGAGTGTCACGGGAGTCTTTCCGGTGATCTGGTACCTGCTGGGCCCAAAGTCCCACCTGGACCCTCTGGGACCGGTTGGACTGGTGGCCTGTCCTGTGCTCATCCATCCTTTCACAAGTGCATCAGTTCCTGAGGCTTTGCTCTCTATTTTTGTATGTTCGTAAAATCTTAGCTCCCGACCTTTTCTCTGCTGTTACTGTCAGTCTTGTACAGATGCTTACATTGCTGTGTAGGGATGCCAAGAACCATTGGGGACTTTTTCTCTGCTGCTGTTGTCTTCTTCTGTCTACTGGGAATAAAATTCCGAAGGGTTTTAGGAGAAATCTAACAGTGCACCAAGTCAGATTTTAACTGGTTTTGTTGGGTTGTTGGTTGTTTTTTTTTTTTGAGAGAGGGGACTTTGCATCTGAAATTGAAAACTGTTTTTAAATATCAGTTGTTTGGAGGTTCTAGGAGGGGAGTGCAGCTACCCTATAAGCTTGACTAATGAATGGTGCATGTCTACCGGGGAAGGTCGTCCTCATCGACTGATCGTGCAGCTTCGGGAGCGATGCACATGCAGTGGATAGGGAGGAAGGGGACACCCCCCTCGCCAGCCAGATCAGCCAAATCAACCCTGGCGATCCGTGGGGCGACAGATGTTGCAGCCAGATTGCCCTCGCATCTCAAGATTGGACCAGATGATCCTTGAGGTCCCTTCCAGCCTGGTATATGATGATTCTGTGGTATCAGTGAAGGCATCCGTTTGCCTCTTCTGGTGGAAAGAAGGAATGCTTTTCTCTTGTTTTCGGTGTGGAATTGGGAAGGGTCTACTTCCAGTTTGGCAGCTGGTGCTTAAATCCTGTCATTTCCCTGTATGCGTTCCTCTGCCCCCTCTTTGGAAAAACCAAGGATTTTAGTCTTTGAACCTGAACCCACTTGACTGGGGTTGGAGGGCAGTGACTAAGGGAACGTGGTTTGTTTTCAATGCGAGCCCACTACATAGGAGGAGTTCAAAAAGCTGGGTTGTGCTTGGTGTCTGAGGAACCGGAGCTCTGGAAGGAAAGGGTGTGCGATGTGGCCCAGTGGACGGGGACGCTGGGGTTGGCGGGAATGTGAGGAGGTGCCCTGGAGCACAGGTCTCTGGGGGAGTTCGGGAGCCCGAGTTCTATGAAAAGCGGAAAATTACGTCTCAATAAAACCCAAACACTAGACAGTGCGCACTCCTCCTCCCGTCTCGGAGAAAGGACCCTCCAGGCACGGCGTCGGTGCGGCAACGAGGCCGCGTGGGCGGGG
>NW_009647757.1:1278339-1281271 GCF_000708025.1 Charadrius vociferus | reverse complement strand
GGGCCGGGACGGGCTGGGGCCTGCACCGGCGTCGCGACCTGAGCAGAGCCGGGCGGCGGGAGGGGGAGCGAGGGGCGTGGGGTTCCCGCCGTGCCCCGCAGCACCCCCGGAGCTTAGCTGTTCCGCCGTTCCGTGCTCCCTCGGTGCGACAGCGGCGTCCCCGTGCAGCGGGGCCGGCCCTGAGCTGCTCCTTTCTCTCCCCAGTTTGTTGAAAGCGACGACGACGAGGAACTTCTCTTCAACATCCCGTGAGTTCTTTCCCGGAGCTCCTCCGGCGCCGTTCTGGCAGCTGGCAGGGCCGCTTCCTCAGCTTCGTGTTCCCAGGAGCGAGGCATGTCTGCGCTGTGGTAACTGGCACTGGTTTGGGGAGATTGGAGCTGAAACCGCCTCTTGTATGTCTCTGGGCAGGTTTACTGGCAACGTGAAATTAAAAGGAGTAATTGTGATGGGAGAAGACAACGGTACGCATCCAGCAGAGATGAGACTGTAAGTGACATGAACTTTGCTGGAGACTAAACGGCACTGATTGACCAGTAACTAACAAGAGCAGCGATTCTCACGCTGTTGGGTACCCCAGCACCCAGCGAGAGTCTGCAGTGTGGGAGAAAGCAGTGCTACTCTGCAGCTCCTCAGCCCTTCCAGGGCCACAGGAGAAAAAAGAAACCGTAACTTGCATGGGGCTGAGCGCGGCTACATGCTGCCTTTTCTCTAGAGAAACAGGGTGGTGGTTTTAGTGAGATGACACCGTTTGGTTTACACACTGGCTGTGCAGTGAGGAAAGCAACCTGCTGCTGGCTTAGCGGGTTGCAGAAGGATCCATGGCTCAGGAGGGGTCATGCTTTGGGGGGGGAACGCTGAGGGTTGAGAGGGAGGGACACAAGTGACAGCGTCCTGCTGCCAGGTGAGCTCTGTAAGGCTCTTGGTAGCAGTCCAGCTGTGCTGAGCCGTGAGGTCTTTTTTAGCTCCTGAAGGG
Source organism: Charadrius vociferus (assembly GCF_000708025.1). Lineage (NCBI taxonomy): Eukaryota > Metazoa > Chordata > Aves > Charadriiformes > Charadriidae > Charadrius > Charadrius vociferus. The sequence goes on along the minus strand of NW_009647757.1, from coordinate 1,280,298 downwards.
AGGGAGATCCCTCTGAATACTGCCTTTGTTTTTAAAAAATTAGAGAGTACTGAGTACTCTGCAGTTCTTGCTTGTGGGGAAAGAAATATACCTTTATCGAGCCCTGCTTTTCCTTGGCCTTCAATGTACCAGGGTCTGGCTTTCTTCACGTACCCGAGCATGCTGAGATCTGTACCTCCCCAGCTTTGTTCCCTGCTCTTGTTATTTCTTCAGGGTGTTGGGTATCTGGAACATGATGACGCTTTGTGGCAAATCCAGTTTCTTACTGTTGAAAAGAATGCGGGTAGTGCTAATGGCTGGGGAGGAAACCAGTGTTAATTACTTTCTGGGCTTCCTCCCTCTCTTCCCAGGTTCAGGAACATTCCTCACATGTCCTTTGATGATGCAGCCAGGGAGCCAGAGCAGACGTTCAGCCTGAACCGGGATCCAACGGGCGAGCTGGAGTACCCCACCAAGTACGATGCTGGTCCACGGGCCTGGGGGTTGCGGGGGGCTGCTCCTCCTGAGTGCAGGCACTGCACTCTATCCTGACTGCTGGCATGCCACCAAATTTTAGGAAGGTGTTAGCAGAGGGCAGTTCCTTCCCTTGAATCTCAAAACTGCCCAGAACAGAATTTGCTTCCCCAGATCCATCTTCCCCCTGTCAGGTGAGAGCTGTGGTCTGAAAGCAATCTCCCCGGAGCCAGGGGGATTCCTGTGCCTGTGAGGCAGGACTTCTTGGGGTGCAGAATCATCCTGGTGTTGTGTCCCCTGCTCTTGGCCCCAGTGACAGCTTGTTGCTGGCCCGCTCACCACAGGTGTGAGGGAAGCCACTTCTCCTGCACCCTCAGCCCTTTGCTCCCCAGTCTGACTGGGATTAGGGCCGGAGCTCTGCAGGGCATGGGGCTGTGGTACCGTGCTGAGAAGAGGTGGTGGGGCAGCAGAGTGGCAACTTGTATGCACAGCTCTGGATTCAAAGTGTGTTTTCTTTCAGAATTGCCCGTTTCTCTAATGTTTACCACCTCTCCATCCACTTTCCGAAGAACTTTGGAGCGGAGACAACAAAGATTTTTTATATAGGCCTGAAAGGAGAGTGGACAGAGGTAGGTGAGAGCAGAGATGAGAAGGAATGTGCTAGTAGTGTAAAAAGGGCTTTAAATCAGAGCTTCAGTGGAGCTCTAATGGTGAGGAAGAAGTGGCCATCGTGGGTGGGGTAGAGATGGAAGGTCTGCGGTGAAAAGCCTGTAAGATGGGAACCTGCTCATCTCTCCAGTCAGGTGTTTTAGGAGGGACTTGAATTCTGCTCTCCTCTGGACTAACACGCTTAATTTTAATTCAGGCTCATCGCCATGAAGTCACCATCTGCAATTATGAAGCATCAGCAAACCCAGCTGATCACAAGCTGGAACAAATCACCCCACAGACTCACTTCATCTCCTAACCACGCTGTCAGGAATCTTCCGAATGCTCTGATACAAGTCTATGGACATGATGGGCTGACTTGGACAGAACTGGTTTCCTGGAGCACTGCAGTGTTGGATCAGCTTTACGTTTCAGTCTTTGCCTTGAAAAGCAGAGGGCTGAGTGTTTACAATGCCTGTACAAAGATGGCTGCTGAGGGCAGCGGCGTGTTAGCTCCTGCAGAAGGCTGCAGATTTGCACTCCTCACAGGAGAGACAATCTTTGGGCAGTGGCGAGCTTGTGTCTGGTGTTGTTTGCTCCTCTGACTGCCAATAAAACACACTGAGGTGCCGAGCTGTGGCTGTGGCCTGCTCACCCATATCCCCCTCCCTGACTGCGGGTCACAGCCTGTCTCTGGAGCGGGCGGGGGTGAGCAAGCAGCGACACAGGGACACCGCCTGGCACCGGAGGTTGTGTGGCAGGCAAGGGGGGTGGTGCTCGGTGCCTCAGCCGCAGCAGCGGGGCGCGGGCCGAGCCGCTGTGGTGATGGCGGGGCGAAGGAGGGGCCCCCAGGCGCGC
>NW_009647757.1:1269669-1277578 GCF_000708025.1 Charadrius vociferus | reverse complement strand
GGAAGAGGCTGGGGACAGTTTATTAAACGATAATTAGCAATTTGCTCCCCACGGACCGGGTGGCGGGTTTACCCCCGGCATCGCTCTGGTGGGTGAGGACCGCGAGAGCTGTGGGGCTGCCACCGAAACAGCCCAAATCGGGCACAGATTGGTCTCCTTTTTTTTTTGGCGCGTGGGTGCTGTTACACGGCCACAGACCCATCTTGGGGCTTCATCCTTCCCCTGTCACGTTTTGGCCTCAGAGCTGCCTCTCCTCGAGCTGTTCTTGTGGCAGCAGCTGTGGACCCTCCTGTAGATCATAGACCCATAGAATGGTTTGGGTTGGAGGGAACCTTAAAGCTCATCCAGTGCCACCCCCTGCCCTGGGCAGGGACACATCCCACCAGCCCAGGTTGCTCCAAGCCCCGTCCAACCTGGCCTTGAACACCTCCAGGGATGGGGCAGCCACAGCTTCTCGGGGCAACCTGCCCCAGGGGCTCACCACCCTCACGGGAAAGAATGTCTTCCTAATGTCTAAACCTCCCCTTTTTCAGTGTAAAACCATTCCCCCTTGTCCTACCCCAGGAGTGGGGCAGAAACACCCCAGAGAGGTCTCGGGTTTCTCCGAGGTGTGGCCGTGGGGTGCTTTGGGCAGCCTTGACCCTCAAAACCCCTCCTTTGCCTGAAGTCTCTGTGAATAAGGCAAAGACGTGAGTCTGTCTGCTCCGGGAACACGTTTCAGCGTCTCCATCTGTCATGGAAGATGCTTTTATTTATGGCTCTTCTTGCCAGGAATTTTGGCAGGTGTTGTTTTTCCTCGCTGGTTGTTTTGACCCTGGAGTACACACGAGCACGTGGGCTGTGTGTCTGCGAGGTTCGCCAGACCCGGGGAGCTTGTTGTTCCCGGTGTTTTTATTTGAGTCGGGGAAACAGCTGACAAACAGTTGGTGAAACGAGTCGGGCAGGTCTTGGCCCAGGCTGGTGGAGGAGGTGGCTGTTTCTGTCGGGTAAGGCTGTCTGCCGGGGTACCGGGAGTTTGGGGGGAGTTCGGGTGGTCCCATGCCATCCAAAACCCTCCGGGGATGGTGCGTACTGTGAGATATGAAGACTGGAGCAGACCACGGGGGCTGGTCTGGCTCCTGGCAGTAGCCAAGAGGCTGATCTTGCTCCTGGGAGATGATGGAAGCGCTGTAAATGTGCTCTGATCTAATTAGTCCTGGGCAGTAAGCGGGGGTTAGGGCCTGTCACATGAGGCGCGGTAGTTTTAGTGATTTGTGCCGGACTGGGAACAAACACCATCGACTGTCGTGTCTGAAGGCGGTGTTGTGGGGGCTCCTTAGCTCTGCCGGAGCCGCCCGCCTCGCAGGTGACACCAGGATCCAGGAGGTGACCGTCAGCCCTTTGTGCTGGCAGGAAGCCGTTGCGGTGGGGACAGCAGTGGTGGCCCTGGCTGGCTGCCCATCGGGGAGGGACAGCGATGCCATCGCTGGGGGGGGACCGGCTCGGGGAGGCAGCGCAGGGCTGGGTCTCAGGGCAGCGCCTGAATGCTGCAGTTAATCCCCCAACAGCTCCATAAAAGAGGGCTGGACCTTTTATTAGCGCTATAACGCCTGTGTTGCTGCGTGCTGAGGGCCGGCGTTTCCTGCTTCCCCGTCGGAGCAGATGTGGGTCAGGCTCCTCCTCGGCTCCGCTGGCAGCCGGGAAGGGATGCTGAGGCTGCGCGACGCCCGGCCGCCCTCTGCCCACGTCGTTACAGTCACAGAAATAACTTTGGCTTTGAGGTGTAACAGAAAGAGCTAATTTTAACAATTCCAACACCCCACGCGCCCATCCCCACTCGCATGCATCTGGTGTTGCGACGTGGGAAGCGTTTGCTGCTTCCTGGCTCTCCAGTGTTGCCAGGCCGGGGACGGAGCAGGGCTGTCCCAAGGGCTGAAACATCAAAGCCTTCATGTACTCTTTAATTTTCCCCCAAATAGGTGGTCCCTCTGGAGCAATTAGTTCCGGGGGGAAGAGTGGTTTATTTGCCTGCCTTACCTTTGTCCCTCTGTCCCGCAGGTGCCAGTGTCTGAGTCCCTCTCGGTGTATGTGTGGTAACAACATGTCTGTCCCCCTCCTCGCTGACGCAGTGACTGTCTCAGGGGCAGAGCGGGAGACTGCCGCGGTAAGAGCCGGACCCCTCCTGCCTCTCTTGCTTCTTCCCTTTTAGCAGTCTTGAAGATAAGGAGCTGCTTCCATGGGGTTCAGAGGAACCATGAGCTCTGTTCTTCAGATTATTATCTTGGTGCATCAAAGGGGATGTAGGACCAGCAAGGTCTCGTCTTTCTGGGGAAAAGTAGCTGTCCTTTGGGCTGGGCTGGTTGTGTCTGGTGCTTGGTTCAGCGCGGAAGCCCGGGCACAGCCTCGCAGGTAGGCGTGACCTGCAGGGAAGTCAGTGGGAGTTGGATCTGATTTGGCTATTTAGGTTTTTAAAAGCAAATCCCCCAAAGAAAATCCTCTGTCCTTCCCTGGGGCTGCCTTCCCCCTGCTCCCCGTTGCTTAGGAGTTGCTCTAGCTTTAGATGAAAAGCCTGTAGGGATGAGTTTTGTGAGTCCTTGGCAAGCTCGGCCTCTGCTCAGCGTGGTGCCGTGCAGCCTGGCGGGACGATCTATCGCTCCCCGGCCCTCTGCTACGCTGGGCAGCCAAGGGGCCGACAACGCTCACGGACCTGGCCGTGACAGCATGATGTGGCATGATGATGTACCTGTTCCACCCAAACGTCATGCTCAAAGCTGCAGAGACGTGTCATTAGCATCAGCTAATTTCTGCCTGTTTGAGTCTCTTCTAGTTAGTGACTAAGTGGCCTTTTGCCGCTTCTCTGCGAGCCCAGCCCTGCCTCTCTCCCAGGGCATCGGCTGTCGCACCAGCTAATTCTTTTGTTTTTCTGCTTAATTTAACAGGTCATTTTTTTACATGGCCTTGGAGACACGGGGTGAGTATTCCTGGAGCTGGCTCTGGCTGTGACGCGGGGTTTGCTGAATGCAGACCAGGGTCCGGCCGCTCGCTGCCAGCACTGGTGCTGCTCTCCCCAGGGGCAGCTCCGAGATTTGTCTGGGGCTTTGAGCTCGGTCCGATAGCCGTGCCTGCGCCACCCTCGCAGGGAATCGCCGGCCAGCAGCTGTCTGCAATTCAGCTTGAATATTTATGATCCCAGCAGCCTGGCAGCCCCCCGCCCCCTGCGGGTTTGATTTTCTGCTTTCTTTAAGGCAAGCAGATAAGCACTGCGGTTTTTCCAGTCCTTGGGAGGGCTGGGAATTTGGGTTGTGTCTACACGAGTGCATGTCTCTAATGTGCAAGGCTACCTTAGAGGACACCGTGAGATACAGCAGTAACAAAAGGCTTCTCCCTGCACAGGAGATTCTCTCTCCTCCCTTGCTGATAGCAGCCCCTCTGCTCCCAGCTGCGGGGCTTTGTGTGCTGCCTTTGCCCTGCCGCAGAGGAGATCTGTGCTGGGGATTCACGTTGGGATTCAGGCTGCTGGGGTGGGTAGGACCTGGTAAAATAATGTCAGGGTAGGGGCAGGGGGCCAGCAGCCTTGGAGAAAACCTGTCCTTGGGGCAAATCCCTCAGCTTCACCAGCATCTTCCAAAACGCTAAAGCAAGCCTTGAACTCCCTCCTCTCCTCTCCTCTCTCCCCAGGCACAGCTGGGCTGACGCTCTCTCCTCCATCCGCCTCCCCTACGTGAAATATATTTGCCCTCACGCGTAAGTGCTGTCCTTGCTTCGGGACGGGCCCTGGGTGGGCTCTGATGCTGGTGCCCGCTGCTGAGACTGTTCGGGGAGGCAGATGGTGGCCCGTGCCCTGACCTACCCACGGGGCTGTGCAGTGAGGCTTGCTCTCTTGCTGTGGCCAGTTAATTCAGGGCCCCAGCCCTGATGTTTTCTGCCTGCAGGCAGAGCAGTTCCCCACAGAGCTGATCAGCGTGGGAGCTGCTGCTCTGAGTCTGTTTGCTCCTCTGTCCTATCCTCTGCCTCTCCCCGACGGCTGCAGTGACAGCCAAAAGCACTGGAGCTGCTTCCCTGTCACCCTGCTCAGGCAGGAGTGGGCTCAGCAGAAAGGGAAAGAAACGCTCCCCGATGTTTCCCCAGTGTCGATAGCAGCACATGCAGGGGGCACTCACCGGGCTGGGAGAGCTCTGCCGCAGCAGCGTCCCCGGCAGCAGGGCCTCGGCTTCCCAGTGTCCCGTCTCAGCAGGAGAGGCAGCCGCTCCATCAGCGTCTCCTCGCTCGGCAGAGGCAAACAGGAGAGGGAAGCAGGTGCTCTCCTCCCCAGGCGGAGTGCTTGGCAACGCTCTGGAGCCTCCAGCTCAGCCGGGATCTGCTCAGCGCTTGCGGGTGATCCCTGGGGTCACCTTGCAGCCCCCAGGCTGGGTCTGGTGGCACTCACCCGCTGCTGTCCCTCGGGAGAGGTGTCCTGCAGCTGCAGACGGGAGGGCTGGTCACGCTGCTTCCCTTGGCTCAGATTTTCTTCTCTTGCACTTGAACTAAAACACTGTTTTCTCCACAGGCCCCGGATCCCGGTGACCCTCAACATGAAGATGGTTATGCCCTCCTGGTCAGTGCTTTGGGTGGCAGGGGTGGGTGGGAGGAACCCTTTTTGGGGATGTATTTGGGGAGTGAGAAGAAGGGGGGGGGGGGGCTTTGAAGACCCAAAATCCAATGCCCTGTAGGAGTCAGGGCAAGGGCAGAGCACACCCACCTCCCCACACCCTGTGGGCTGGGAGAGGTTTAGGGCTGACTCTGCTTCTTCTCCCAGGTTTGACCTGATGGGGTTGACTCCAGATGCACCTGAGGACGAAGCTGGGATCAAGAAAGCTGCAGAAAACAGTAAGGCTTTGGGGAGGGGGAAGTGCTGAGCTCCTGGGTGCTTCTCCCTCTCTGGGACAGGAGCAGATATCTGTCTTCCACCTCTTCTTCCTTTCTGCTCTCCTGTGATCCCAGCCCACCTTCTCCATGGCTGAAGCCAAGTGTGTTCAGTCCCTGGGACCTCTGGCACCTGCCTCTCCCCGATGTGCTGAGTGCTCTGTGTGCACCCCCAGGCCTTGGGTGCTGCTTTTCAGCCCCCCCCCACCTTTCACTGACCCATTTCTCTGTCTTCTTTTAGTCAAAGCAATTATCGAGCATGAGATGAAGAATGGGATCCCACCCAACCGCATCATCCTGGGGGGCTTCTCACAGGTGAGCTGGGCTGCAGGGGGCTGAGGTGGAGCAGACTGGGACCCCTCTGAAGACACCCCTCAAAGGGAGCATCCGTGGGGAGGAGGCGGGTGCATTCTGGGCGAGCCGGGTCTGGTGGGTGCTCCGGGGCTGCGGATCCCTCCGTGGCACTAACAGACCTTCCTCATCTGCTGCAGGGCGGCGCCTTGTCGCTGTACACGGCTCTCACCTGCCAGCACCAGCTGGCCGGCATCGTGGCGCTCAGCTTCTGCCTCCCGCTGCACAAAGCCTTCCCGCAGGTACCCTGCGCTGCTTCTGCCCCGCGTGTCTGCAGGGAGGGTCAGGGAGGGGATTTTCCTGCTGCAGTGTGAGCCTGAGGCTGCTGGAGGCAGGAGGTGCCTGTGGTGGGGGATTAATCCCACACCCCTGCTCCTGGGGCACAGGAGAAATCAGGAGACTACCCTCCCATCTGCTGTGGGCATCTGCAAGCCGATCTGCTCCCCACACCTCCTCACGCCCGCCGGGCAGCAGCTCTGTCCTGGTGGCAGTGTGGGAGGAGGTGTGTGGTGGCAGAGCAGCAGACGCTGTGTGAGCAGCTCTGCCGTGTCCCTCCTGAGGAGGGGAGCTGCCAGGTGATGTGCATGGGGATGCAGAGAAAGCATCTGACCCATTCCCCATGGGGTATCTCCTCTCCTGGGCACCCCTGAGCGCTTCCTTCCTCACCGCAGGCAGCGAATAACGGTGTGAACAAGGACATCGCCATCCTGCAGTGCCATGGGGAGATGGACCCCATGATCCCTGTCCGCTTCGGGGCCCTCACTGCTGAGAAGCTGAAATCTGTCGTCACTCCCACCAAGGTCCAGTTCAAAACCTACCCTGGCGTGATGCACAGTTCCTGTCCTCAGGTCAGTGCCTCGGGGCGGAGAGAGGGGATGGGGCTGTCAGGGGCTGGTCTCGCCTTTGGGACCGACCCCGGCACGGTGGGTCAGGCAGGGCAGGGACGTTGCTGAGTCCAGAATGTGTTTATTGCCCAATTCACTCCGGGGTGGCTGCGCAGCCCTCGTGCCCCCACGCTTGAGGCAAGGCACGGCGCTTGAGGAGCCCCGGAGTGACGGGCTCTGCGCTCTCCGCAGGAGATGATGGCAGTGAAGGAGTTCATTGAGAAGCTGCTGCCCCGGATCTAAGCGGAGCCAATCGAGACTGTCGCGGGGAAGGACGCCGAGATCGCAGCCGCCGATCTTTCCCTCGTGACCTGTCCACTGCAAATGGAAGCCATGGCACCCCACCGCACCTCCCGCCGCACCACCGGCCCCCACCTCTCCCCGTCTCCTCGCACCGTGTCCTCTCCGGCTGCGGGTGCCCCGTCTCTCCCTGCTGCTCTCGGAGCAGAGATTGGAGCTGTCTAAGGCGAGTCTTCGAGTGGCCTTTTCTCTCCTCCTCTTGCTCCGAGCGGTTTCTGTGGGGGTCACCATCCCCTTGACTCTCCATTCAGGCACCGCAGTGTGTGGGTCTGGCACGGCGGGGGTGAGGGTTTTTTGTTGGGTTTGGGTTTTTTTTGTAACAGTATTAGGGGTGGGACGTGCCCCCTGTGCAGCGGGAGGAGCGGTGCAGGCACAGGGCAGGGCTGGGGCACCCTCCGTGGTCCGGAGCAGCCCGTGCTCCTCCTCTGCCCTCGGCCTGGCCTCTGCACGGCTGCTCTTGGCCTCCGCTCAGGCGACTCACGGGTTTTCAATCAGAGCTCAGGAACCCGAGACTCTCCTGCGAATGCCTCAAGGCCCAGAGGAGAGGCTCTGCTCTGGGCCGGTACTGCCAAAGGCTGCCCCGTCTCCCCGGGGCCGGTAGAATGGCGTCCACGCAGCTCCTGCACCTCCTCGCACGGGGCCCCGGCCCCTGCCCTGTCGCACACGCACACTCCCCGGCGGGCTCATCCCGCGCTCCAGCAGCCTCAGCCCTCGGCTTGTGGCAGCTCTGCCCTCCATGAGATAATCGCTTCCTTCCTCCTCCTTCCTCTTGTTGCTTTTACAATCTCCTCCTCAGCCCGGCGGGGGGTCCCAGAGGTGTCTCTCCCTCCCTCGGCCCAGCTCTGTGCCCTCAGAGCCCCAAAGTGCTGCCGTTTACAGACGGCGTCCAAGCAGCTTTGCCATGGAGCCTGCCTGGCACTGGCCCGGTCCTTAACGTCTCTCTTGCTGCTACTTCTCCTTCCCTTTGGACTCGGGCTGGCTCTGGGAGGGAGAGGTGATGTGAGGAGAGGTTCCCGGCCCCCAGGGATGGCTCCTGGCGCAGCTGGAGGAAGCAGCTTTGCTCCCAGCCATCATCTCACCAGCATCTAATGCCTGGGTGCCGCTGCGCCCCGTCCTGTGGGTCTCCGTGCTCTCCAGGGCTGGGGCTGGGGGGGTCTCTCGGCCTTTCCGTGTACAATCACAGGTTTCCCTGGGGGCCCTTGCATGGCTGGCTGGAAGCTGCAGCCAAGGTTTGTCCTCTCCAGAGCGGTGGCGCGGCTCCCTGGGGACGGGGCGCCGAATGTCTCCCCCTCGGGGTGGGCTCCTGGCCGCCCCCTCCCCTCCCGCAGGGCCGAGGGCATTTGCTGTTGAGCAGCGCTGCCCTTCTCCTCCGCCTCTCCTCCATGGGCTGAGCCCACAGCACTCTTGGGACCGCACGGGCTGGAGCTGTACATGTCTTTTAAAAAAACAAAAAAACAACAAGAAAAACCACCACAAAACCCACCTGGCCGAAG
>NW_009647757.1:1269108-1269370 GCF_000708025.1 Charadrius vociferus | reverse complement strand
GTTTATTCCCCCCCCCCCGCCCCGCCCCCCCCCTCCTTAGGAAGTCTTAAACCAGCAAACCTGCTGCTGGCACTGGGGGGAGCCCGGCTCTTCCCCTTGCTTTTGGGGTTCAGTCCTGCTGTTTCTTCTATTTTGTCTGTTTTAAAGCTGCTGTGTCGTCCCCTTCCTGCGCTCGGCGGGTGGGGAGGTGAGAGGGGCTGGCTGGGACGGGAGCGCATCTCCCCACGGGTTACCCGAGGGCTGGCGGACGGAGACTGTCGGA
>NW_009647757.1:1264045-1268869 GCF_000708025.1 Charadrius vociferus | reverse complement strand
TTTGGGGTTTTTTTGTGCGTGTGTTCCACAGAGTCAGATACAAGGTTAAATAAATTGTAAACCTCTCCCAGAGCCGAGCTGGCGTCATTCGTGGCCGGGCAGGAAGCGCCGTCAGCACCTCTGTAACGGAGGTTCGGGGAGAGCGGATTAGCACGAGGCCCCAGGGTGCAGTTTCTGGGGGCAGCAGCTCCGGCTGAGGGGAAGCAGAACAGAGCTGCCACTTAGAAAGTAAGAAAGTTTATTTAAAAACAAATCAAAAGCTCGATTCATAATTTAGTAGCATAAGTTATTAATCCAACTGACAGCAAACTGGGCTGACTGCGTCAGCAGTGCCTAACGAAGCCGGTACAGCTGCCAGTAATAAATAGGACCAGTATTTGACAGCTGAGCAGAGCCTTCTCCTGGGCAGCCTTTGGCAATGTGATTTCGGAAGCGGCTGCCTCAGGCCACGGGGAAGCAAAACCAGGCACCAGCCGTATCTAACGGCAGCGGGGGTGCTGCGTGCAGCCAGGCGAGGCTGGAGCACAGCCATGGGCAGGAGCACGTGGGACATGAGGCTTGGTCCCCAAAACCATACTGGGGGGGCTGGGGAGAAGGTGTGGGGGGCAGCCGTCAGGTCTTTTGCCCAGGGAGCTGGGCTGAGGGGACATGAGCCTTAGGCTGTGACTGGTCCCTGTGGGAGTGGAAGACGTGGCACCCTGGCCTGGGGGTTCCTGGGGCCATGAGGTTGGGGCTGAGCAGCCCTCTCTGTCCCCAGGGCAGGGGACAGTGGGTGCCCCATCCTTCCCCCATCCTCTGAGACTGGGACCCCCTCTGCTCCCTGAGCTGGGCGGGCTGGGGGCCGGGCACAGCAGGGAGCAGGCAGTTTCCTCTGCAGTTTGGGCTCAATCACACGTTTGAGCGCTGGATGCGGCCACCTCCCAGGGCACAGGGAGAGCCCAGGAGCAGCAGCTCCCACAGTGGCCACAGGACCCAGCCAAGCACCTTCTCCCTGCTGGGGCTGGCACCTCTACATGCCATGAGGGGATTTTGTGCCCCAGGTGCCAAAGCCAGGCCCTGGCTCTGTTCTTCCTTGTGTTTCTGCTCTGTGAGATGCAAAGGACCGGGGGAGGATGAGGATGGGGATGAGGAAGGGAGAGGCTGGGGATGCTCCTGCCTTCCTGCCCCATGCAAGAAGCAGGAGGGGGAGCTGGAACTGCACCCAGGATGACCACAGCCTCGCTGGGAGGCAGGGGGGGCTGGCCCCGAGCCACCCCTGGCAGCCAGGTAAGCCCTCAGGCCACAGCTCAGTTCTTGCTGAAGCCGGTGGGATTCTGCAGCTGCCACCGCCACAGGTCCTCACCTGCAGGAGGGAGAAAGCAGCAGTGAGGGGTGGGCCAGGAGAGGGGCAGCCTGCGACACACGGCGTGCTGGGGAGGGGGATGCTCTTACACATCTTGTCCAGGCCAAAGGCAGCTTTCCAGCCCAGCTCACGCTCGGCCAGCGCCGGGTTGGCGTAGCAGGAGGCCACGTCTCCCTCCCGCCGGCCTGTGATCTTGTACTTGATCTGCAGGGAAAGCAGCACTGTGGCGTCTGGGGGCTCCTGGCTCTCAGCTGATGGGACTCATCCAAGGCCCAGGAGCAGTGCCAGCGGCTGCCATGGACACAGGCACAAGGGCTGCCACAGCAGTGACAGCTTGGGGGGGGCAAGGCGGGGGGGGCTGTGGGAGCAGCTGGCTCTGTGCCTGTGGCTCTACAGGCTGCGGGTCAGACCTTACCTCCCTCCCCGAGGCTTTCTCCATGGCCCGGACCATCTGCAAGACGGAGTAGCCAGTGCCTGTGCCCAGATTGTAGATCTGGGAGGAGGATAAGGGACATGGGTCAGTTTCTTTCACAAGGGGAGAAGGGCCAAGCCCTCTTTAGCTCCCCTTGGGCTGAGAGCCCAGCCCTGGCCCAGTCCCGTAGCCCCAGCAGGGCTGACTGCACCCCAGACAACAGCCTTCCTGATACCTTGCAGCCGCAGTTCTCCTTGAGCTTCTTCAAAGCAGCGATATGGCCCTTGGCCAAATCCACGACGTGGATGTAATCCCTGACACCTGCAGGGACAAAGAGAGTGAGCACAAATCCTTCCTACCCAGGGTGCGGCTGTGCTAGGGAGCTGTGGTGGCTGCCCCGGGGGGACGGGGTATCTCTGCTCCACCCGTTCTGTAACACACCCGTTCCATCATCTGTCTTGTAGTCATTCCCGAACACGCTGAGGAATTCCCGGCGCCCCACTGCCACCTGCACAGAGGGACAAGCCCATGAGACCCCTGTCAGCCTGTGCCTCACACAGGCACTGCGAGCCCGGGGTTCTCAAATGCTGCAGCGGGTCAGTACCTGTGCCACGTAGGGCATGAGGTTGTTCGGGATCCCCTGAGGATCTTCTCCAATCATGCCCGACACATGGGCACCGATGGGATTGAAGTAGCGCAGGAGAACAGCGTTCCAGTCCTGGGGAGACACACAGATGTGGCTGCATGGGGAGGGTGTAGTGCCATGCGGTGCTGCCCGGACACCCCAGCACGCTCCAGTGGCAAAAGACCTCAGTTCCCAGCTCTGCGCACCTTGGGGTAGCTCCTCACCTTCTCTGCTTTGCAGAGATCGCGAATCATCTCCTCGATGAAGTACTTGGATTTGCCATAGGGGTTGGTGCAGCCTCCGACCGGGTGATTCTCATCCAGGGGGAGGTACTTGGGGTCTCCATAAACGGTGGCAGAGCTGCTGAACACAATGTTCCTCACGCCGTGGGCTTTCATGGTCTGGGGAGCAGGGACCAGCCACCACTAAGCCAGCGAGCTCCATGCCCTCCACAGGGAGCAGCTCCCACCATGCAGGCACTGTTACACCCCTGGGACAGGGCCTGGGCATGGGGACCACTGCAGGGACCAGGCTGCTGGCCAGCACGGCCACCTCAGAGCAGATCGCACCCAGCACCAGTCACCCAGCACCCGTGCAGCCCCGAGCACCACATGTGGCCTGCTGGTTCTGCTCACCTCCAGCAGCCGGATGGTCCCGGTGAGGTTCACCCTGTAGTACTCCAGGGGCTTCTGCACAGACTCCCCCACTGCTTTCAGCCCCGCAAAGTGCATCACGGCTGAGAAATGGTGCTGCAGAGGGAGAAAGAGCTTGGCACTAGTGCCACAGCAATAGGAGATAGAAGCTCCAGGCAGAAACCAGTCAGAAGTCTCCCCAGGAGTTTCACTCAGCCCGCCTGTGTGGGTGTCCATGCCCCACAGGAACATCTGCTGGTCAAAGCATTTCCTCAGCGCTGTCCTCCCCGCTCAGCCCCTGCCCAGTCCATATCTCCCTCCTGGCTCCCACCCCCAGCACAAACCAGTCTCACCCCTTAGAGGCCATGAGGCCACCTTGGGTCACTGCAGCTCTTGCTCTCACCTTACTGAAGAGCTCCTGCAGCGCTGCCTCATTGGTGATATCCAGCTCCTGGAAGAGGATGGGCTGGTGCACGATCTGCTCTACACGCCGGAGGCTCTCGGGGAGTGTGTCTGCCCCTGGCGAGATGGAAGAGAGTGAGGCACTGGGATAGCTGGAGGTCCCAGCACAGGCTGAGAGGGGCTTGCATGGGAAGGGATGAAGGCTCTCCGTACCTCGGATGGCATTATGAAAGTTGTCTATGACCACGGGGACGTAGCCAGCCTCCACCAGCTCCAGCACACAGTGACTGCCAATGTAGCCAGCTCCACCGGTCACCAGGATCTTCTCTGCCATGGTCCCCTGGGGAACAAAAGGCCCTTCAGTGGAGAGCGCTGTGTAATTGGGCTGAGGTGGGCACCACAGCCAGGGCCCCTGAGAGGGAAGGGGCAGGCAGGACTTGGACACTGTCACGTCAGCACTGCCTCTGGGCACTCCCTGCGCTTGGCCCGACCAGTGCCAGGACGACATCCAGAGAGGAACAGGCTGGGCAGGGTGTAGCACACCCTGCCGACGTGGTTCACACCTCCCGGACAGGGAGGGTATATCGGACACTTGTCACATACAGAGGAAAACCCCTTGTACTTCCTGTTAAATCCAGTCAAGATCCTGACGTCACCCATATCCTACAGCACAAATCCCTCAGGCTAATTTACCTCTAAGCGCAAGAGCAGGGAGTCAGGTAACAGTGTTAACCTGGGTGATCTCCTCAAGGGGCATCGGCTCTGCCCTCTTCCCCCCCATTCCCTGTTTTTTCTCTAGTTCTCTCTACAGCCATCCCTGCACTCCCTCCAGCCTCCCTTCCCAGGCCCAGTGCTGGCCCGGTTCTTCCCCTGCTTCATAGGAAGGTGGGCATTGGGTCACTACAGACTTCAGGGACATTTGCTGGCATACGCAAAGTGGAAACCTGGAAAATAACCTGCAAGAAAGCCCCTGTCCCTGGGAACCGAGCAGGGGCTCCTGCACAATGGGCAGGAGGGAGAAGCCACTTTATTACCGAGGCATGTGGAGGCAGCACAGGGAAAGTTTCCACCCTGGGTGGCTTTAGTCACCCTCAGAGCTGCGTTTCAGGCTGAAAACCAAGCTGACACCCCTAAACTGCCCTCCCCTGTGCCTGCTGCCGGCCCCAGGGCTCCTCCAGCAGCCAGGGAGGGCAGCTCCAGGGGAGGCCAGCGCCTGAGCCAGGCAGGAGAGGGCTGGAAACCCAAAATAACGCTGCATTTCTCCAGGCAGGTGCGCAGGCAGCGGGACAGGGCAGGGGCCTGTGGGACAGGGTGCGGACGTGGGACAGCCGCGGGACAGGGTCACCGGCGAGGCTGCAGGGCCGGGGTACCCGCGGGGCTGCGCTTGGGGGCGGGGGGGACCTGGGGAGCC
>NW_009647757.1:1260835-1263543 GCF_000708025.1 Charadrius vociferus | reverse complement strand
GGCGGAGCCACACCAGGCGACCCGCGGGGTCCCGCAGCGCCCCCTGGCGGCGGGAGGAGGCCGCCGAGCCCCGCGCTTGGACCCACCCATTCATTCACCGATTCCGGGTTGTTTCAGTGTCACCGTTTATTTAATTGTTACAGCTTATTTAAGTGATTTATTACGGGACGGTCCCGTATGCAGCTGGGCTCTGGTCTCTGAAATAAAGTATTAAATAAATTATTTTAAATAGAAGACCGGGGGAGACAGCCCCAGGACCTGTTTAGCGTGAGTACAGGCGTGTATGGAACAATGGTGTTCCACGCTGTCTGCTCCCAGGGGATGGGCTACAGCCCACCAGGATACAGCGTTTCCATGTCGAGTGCTGGTGGAAGAGGCACTTTAACTGGTTTAGTCAAACCCAATTTCTAATAGTTTAAACTGTTAAATAACGTTGTTTATTACTCTTAGTATTTAAAAGTATCTTACAACAGATACAGTCCTTTTATTACAGCCCCTAAATGCTAAGACAGAAGGTCCAAGGCTGCCTCTTGGACGAGGAAGGGGAGCCTTTCGATTTCAGTCTTAACAGGTGTAGTGAGGAGAGAGGAGGGAAGAAGGATCAAACTTGACCCGGAGAAGTGCTCTACCCAGAAACGCTGTGGTTTATCCTTTGCCGGTAGTTTACGGTAACACACTCTCAACACAGATGTTACCAGATGTCATTCTGAGCTGCTGCCGGAGACCACAGCTCTCTGGGGGAAGGCAAAGGTTGTGGCTGCTACTTCTCCCTCAGCCCATCCGCACCCTCCCTTCTCTAAGGCAAATGGCTAACAGCTTCGAGGTGGAATACAGTATTCTCATTTTTTTCATTTCTTCATAGATTCTGGTGGATTACGCATTTCCTCTCAAGCGCTGAGCCTGGAAGGAGCACTGAAGATCAGAGGCAGCAGGACAGAGGGGAAACCCGGCCAGCGTCACATCCTTGCTTTCTTCTTGATCCAAGGAGAAACACGATTCAGTATCACAGTCTGCAAGATGCCTGGGACACTTTGGAATTGGTTCGTCTGTTGAGAGCATTGCAAATAAACGTGCCTGTGTCCATCAGCTTCTGCAGATCAACACCCTTCATGGGAAAAAAAGATACGGCATGCCTTGGTACCGGTTCTGCCACATAAAGCTGCCCAGGCACAACTGGTATCACTGGGAGAGACTAGCAGGGGGTGAGGGAGCCTTTAAAGGGTCCTTTAACGAGGTTTAGGGTACTTCGACTAAACTATCCTTTAGTTAATGGGTACTTTAACTAGCGAGCACAGTGCCTGCAGCTCACCAGTGCGATTCTGAGAGCGAGGGTCAAACCGCAGAGTGCTGAAGAAGGGAGAGGAGGGAATGTTCCTGGCAGGTGGGGGTGGGATTGGCACGGCAAGACACGGTGCCCCGGCACAGCCTGGCTGACCTGCACGGCAGACCTGGAACAACCCTTGCAACTATGCTCAGGATCCCCGGGACAAATTTTGAACCCCCGTTGGAGCCCAAACAGAGCCATCGTGTGAGAGGCTCAACTGCTGCAGGCAAAGGCTGCCCGTGCTCACCGTGTGGATGCCCAGGCCATTCAGCATGTACACCAAGTCCTCTGTAGCAACATTTCCCGATGCTCCTTGGGCGTAGGGGCAGCCTCCAAGGCCAGCGACGGAAGCATCAACCACGCTCACACCCATCTGCAAACAGAATCACTATCAGCAAACTCCTCTTAAAGGACAAACTGTGGTCCTGCTCCTTAAATCTGCAGTTCACAAGCAAGCACAGAAGAAACTCAAGGGAAGATGCCATACTGCAAAGCAAGAATCTTACCTGAAGCGCCACCAAGATGTTGGCAAGAGCTTGCCCGTACGTATCATGGCAGTGAACAGCAAGAGCCCCAACTGGCACCTCTTTCATGACTGCTGTCAGCATCTCCTTCATGCTCCCTGGCGTCCCAATGCCAATGGTGTCACCGAGGGAAATCTCGTAGCATCCCATCGAGTACATCTTCTTTGAGACCTGTCCAAAAGCCACGATGCTTACTGAGAAAGCGGTTTTGTTATTCCCTTCCCCAGAGCTGGAGACCCACTGTACAGAGGAATCAGAGCTTCACCGGGGGAACAAGAGCCACGGGTACTCTCCTCCCTGAATTCCCCCATCCATTTTGGCTAGATCCAGCCTTCCCTCCCTGTGGTGGCAGCCAGCTGTAACCTTCCCCAGTCTTCCCTCAGCCGTCAATTAAAGGGTTTGACACATCCCCCAGTGCGTAGTCCACATCCACAAAAGGGAGCCAAAAACCTCACAGAAATTCAGCTTATATTTATGATGAACTCACCTCTGCAACTTTAGCTGCAGAAATCTTCCCTTCATAGGGACACCCAAGGACACAGGAAACGTATCTATGGTTCAAAAAATACACACTTTTAGCTACAGAACTGAAGTGAGATTATTCTGGCCAAATTAGGCAGGACTTGTGCCGCATCTTGCGTGGTCTATACAATAGAAGATTTAGTTGCATATTCTAAAAATCAGCCCAGTGGACAAAGCTTACATAACTAACCGTTTAACTACTTCTTCCACAGACAAAAAATTTGCCAAGACAAGAGTACACAGGACTGTTCAATTTGTGGATCTACACACTTCCATGTAGAACGCCTGCCAAGAAGCTAGTATTATTTTGGATCATTTGGTAGAGTTGAAGACAGAAT
>NW_009647757.1:1258973-1260790 GCF_000708025.1 Charadrius vociferus | reverse complement strand
AGTGGAACAAGTTTTGCAGCAAGCCAGCATGTGAAACCATGTTAGTGTGGTGGTGTTTCCAAATTAATGCTTCTCAACACACTGAGCTCATATCTGCTTGCAGCCAGTCAGGCAGAGAGACACCCCCTCCCCAAAAAAGATAAAGTTTAAAAGAAATCCCACTCCCCAGCACTGCACAGGCTGGACTTCAAAGGGATAAATTCTCTCCACAGGACCTGCTCGATGCTAAGTGCACAGCAGGAACTCCTTACCCCCGCACAGGAATGCTGGCTGCTCTCGCTGCAGTCATCACTTCATCGAATCTCTCCAAACTCTCCTCTATGGAACAGTTGATGTTTTTCTTAGTGAAGAGCTCAGATGCCGCTCCAAAGATTGACACTTCTCTGGCCCCTGCTGCCACCTGCCAAGTGAAAGCATCAATTAAAGCGAGCTGATTTCTCTTACAAGGCAAATGACAAGCGCAACCATGACTACAGTTCTCTCATTTTATAAAAAATGTTTTTTCCCCAATTCTTCCCCAAATAACCCAATTCTTTTCTCGGTTCATTTTACAGCAAAAACGTAATGACACATTCAAATTTGTCTTCAAAGGAAGCGTGAAGTTACAGATGCAGCAGTAAAGCTGCATTTGCTGGATGTAGTCAGGAGAGCTGTGGGACATGCGGATAAGACTGAAAGCATTGCTATCAATTAAAACAGATTACTCTTTTTTTTTATAATAGAAAACATATCAAGGTATTTTCTAATATAAACAAGAGGTTTCTATTTCCCCGGCAAAATGATCCCTTGCAAATGAAACTACCAGATGAGACTGCTGCCTGTCAGAATGAAAGATGCATTTCCCACCCTTCACTGCAGTCACCCTTCACGCTCAGACACTGCCAGCTCTTACCGCTGCCTGAAATCCTTTCAGATTAGGGGTCAGGACAGGATAACTGATACCAGGCAACTTATTAATTCCTTGCATGACTTCAGTGTGGTCAGCCATCTGCAAAGTAAACAAGGAAAGGTTTCTACAGGTGACAACATTCGCTTCAGCAAAACATAAAGTAATTTTTAAAATGGGAACAGAAATATTTAGGAATAAGAGAAATAAGCCTCTAAAGCGCCAAAAGCATCGCACCCTGTGAAGGATCATAGTTCAGTCTCCCAGCCAAGCCAGCGCCAACACATGCACAACCGGCTGTTTGCATTTGAGCTGTACGTTTGCTCTTCCGCAGGGTCCAAAGGGAAGGTCCGGGACACTGCAAGCTCTTTTATTTGGCTTTGCTGCTTCTTACCTGGTTACAAGCCAAAGTAACAAGGATTTTAGAGCAAACGGAATCTTTTCATTGGATTACTAGCTATTATTAGGCATATTATTAGGCATCCCTGGAGGTGTTCAAGGCCAGGTTGGACGGAGCTTGAGCAACCTTGGCTGGTGGGAGGTGTCCCTGCCCATGGCAGGGGGTGGGACTGGATGATCTTCAACATCTTTTCCAACCCAAACCATTCTGTGATTTCGATAACACAGACTTGTAAATCCTATTTGAATACTGACCTGAGGAACCCACTTGGGGGAAACAAAGCTGGTGGCCTCTATAACCTGAAGCCCCGTCTCTGACAGCATATTGATTAAATTGATTTTCACCGGTGTTGGTACAACATTCTAAGAAGAAGGAAAAAAACCTTGAATTATTATTTTCACAATAAAACTTTCCACCACTGCAAAAAAAACCCCTTCATCTTTCAACATCAAAAAGCGGCATTCATAACAAAGACCCTGTCGGCGGGGCACGTTCCGGGTCTTTCGTTAGAGAGACACCCCCCGCCCCGTG
>NW_009647757.1:1237468-1258600 GCF_000708025.1 Charadrius vociferus | reverse complement strand
CGCGGAGGGAGCCCCAGCTCGTACCTGTCCCCGCGGGCCGTCCCGCGGCAGCGATCCCGTGTCGAACTGTGGCATCTTTCCCTCCACCACGAGCACTGTGCCGCCGCTCGGGAGCCGCTTACTTTATACCATGGCTTTTCCGCGGGCTCGTGCCGCTAAATAAACACGGCGTGTTTGTTTTGGATGGGCCCCCTCCCTGCACCAGAGGTTACCAACGTGATGGGGTTGGGACACAAAAAGGCCATCGCTCTATTGTCCCTTTTTTCCCCCCAGCTCTGTGTTCGTCACAGCGTCATCGCGGGAGCCGGGGTGATGCTCCTGTAAGTGGGTCTCTGGCAGTCAGCGCCAGTTCTCTGAAGTCCATGCGGATTTGTCAGGACAGATCATTATTTGTCAATTGAGTAACGGCTCCTACAACACCAGCCCAGCACGTGTCTCGGCCCTGGGGCTTTGCTTGCGCCAAACTCCAAGTGTTTCGGCAACTTGTGCTTGCAGCACCTCGTACAGTAACAAAACAAAGCCTGCGTGCAATGCTGTGGGGCCTTCAGGACAACTGTGCTGCAGAAACACATGCTACTATGAGGAGTTTAATCATTTAAGTACATGCTGTTCAACCCTTTTTAGAGAAGTTCAGGATCAACGCAGGAAATCTTATTTCACTGGAACAGCAGGAGTCAGAGGTTCAATTCAGAACAGTGGCTTCTCTGTTAAGTTCACGCAGGAACAAAAACTTCTGCTTACAGCTGTCTCTACCAGAATATAAATGAAAGTTTGTTAATGGATCTGTATTAGATCATGATTTACTATAGCTGATTTCTTCTAGACCTCTTCCAACAATAAGCTTCCTTTGTATTTATTCATGATGGAAGTACGTGATCATAATCACGTGATCATAATTATTTCCATCAACACCAAAGTGGTATACCGCATCTTACTGAGTACCTATTTTTATGCAAGTACATCATACGCAGTGGCACTGTGGTTGGCCTTCATTAGAGCATGCCCATCACATGCAAGGCATCATGATTTCACATATAATCGTATCACACCAGTTATCAAAATTACTTTTGATGAGTAATTAAGGCAGGGAAGCAGCAGGGCCTGCTCCTGCCTGGGCGATGTGGACCCCGCTGCACTGCGGAGCCTGGCTCACTGGTGCTGGCTACGCGCAGGTGAACACAGACACAGCTCGCGCTGCTCCATGTCCAGATCCTCTCACTGTTACCGTGTGCATCTCCCCTTCGACTGAGTGATCTGTCAGCGTCACACGCTAGTACCTAGGTGCCGCGTGGCCTGGCCTGACACCCTGAAACGGGTCCTCTTCACTGCCCTCTGCTCACTCTCCCACCAACTCTGAGCCTGTCCAGCCTCATCACCTATAACCACAGCAATGAAGCAGTAACATCTGGCAAGAAACCCAGCTTTACATCAAAAAACCTTCTTATTCCAAGGGCAGATGTTTGGCTCAAGGGCTGTCCCATCCTAGCGGAATACTGCAAAGGACTGCTGAGCAGAGAGGTCAGTCCTTTCCTGCCAAACAGGGTCTACCGACACACAGATCACTTCCAGGCAAAAGGGATGAGAAGAGAAATTCTCTTAAGAGAAAAACAATTTATTCAACAATAAATGAAAAATCCTCTTAGGCTCAATTTAAAAGAAAGGCAGGGGGGATTGCTGTTTTCATCCTGCAGCCATCACTTCACACCCTCAAGCTTGACAGTCCAGCCAGACTGAGGAGGCAGAGGAGACGGCAGCATGTAGGGCAAAGTTATGAGCAGTCCTTTACCTGGAGACTTCTGCCACTTCAGAGTCCCTGCAAAACCCAACATCGTCACCTGCAGAGGAGGGCAGGGGAAACATTCAGATGTAGCTCATGCAGGTACTTCCCGTTTGAACACCCCAACACACCCAAACCAAGTTTGCAGGCTCTGTACAGCATTTCCTGCACACCCAAAGCAGTCCCGCACATTGCCACCCATCACTCACAGTGCACAAAAGGTAACACACAGGATATTTGGGGCCAAACATTTGACTGTAGTTTGATGTTTGTTTTGTTTTTTTGTTTTTTTTTTTTACTGAGAAGGCTTTACCTCTGTTTGTTGAGAGCAAAGGGCACTCTAGCATTTGCGTCACAATTACATTTACAATTAACGGGTCAGTGTACCTGATTTGAATTTGAGATGCAATACCAGTGATCCCTTCTGTGGGTGAGGCTTGTTATTTACTTCACCTCCCTGTGTCAATAGGAACAAAAGACTCTGTGGGAGAAGGGTCTCTGCCTATTCTATGGCAGATTATGAGCCTGTCCTCCAAATCCTATCCCATGATCTGTGTTGAACAGTGAGTTAAAGCCTGGAGAATAACCTGGAATGTTGCAAGGATCTGGAGGGAGGCCAGAGCACCCCCAGAACAAGAAGTATGGGATGAAAACTTCCATACTCCCCCCAGTTTCCAAATGAAGTCAGGTTGGACCTTCCCAGCCCACATGTGCCCAGGATGAGCTCTCGGAGTGCATTCTCTTTTTTTCAAGTTCCTTACTTGTGTGGCTGGGGATGGAATGGGTGAGGACAGCTTCAAAACATTGTCTCGAGGCCAGATCAGAAAGATGGCATAGACAACTGGTCCCTTAGAAGTGTACCTAAGAGAACAAGAGTTCAGCAAGGTGAAGAGCCCGATAAGAGAGGGAACCAGACACGAGCTTGGCCTTTCCAGACAGCACGAGAACACCGGCTTGCCTACTGTCACCACACAGGGGTCACCTACTTTCCCCTCATTCCAAAATCTGTCACTTTGGACCCACCATTCAGACAGTCAGCACTGGCTGATGAAACCCAAACAAAGTCCATGCATGCTTCCTAAAAGCAAATGTCATTTGCCGATCTGTCCTTGCCTCAGCTTCTGGTCAACAGAGCGGATACACTGCCTTATCCTGATCATTGCTCTGCATTTCCAGACTGAACACGTTTGGGCACACTTGAGGAAAAAAAACAACAACTCCGTTTTGTAGCATTTTCTGGCTCTTGACTCACTATGCCCTTCTCAGTCAGGATAAATCTCACTGTTGGGTAACAGTGATTAGTACTATTATATAACAGCTTAAAAGCAAATATCTCTACATTTACAAACTGTATGTGTTTAGATGAACTACATTTGTGCAATTCAAACTAGCCAGGACTGCTACTAACACAGTCCTGACAGCAGCAGCATGGAAAATTCATTAAAAGAAGAGTTGTTTTTTCCCAAATCAAGCAAGATGGATGAAGTCCTGATTTTTATTCTCTTCTTTCAAGCAAGATATTCCTTAGATAACGCCCTGGGGCAGTAACTGAACACTCCAATTGTAGGATATTACCTAAACGCCACCTGCACCTGATGGCAACACTTCAGGGTGTACCAAATTTAAGAACAAGTAAGAAAGAAATGTCAGCTCTGGAAGTCCCAGCCCAGATGGTACTGAGCAGTCTGAGCAACAGAGTCCTTACCAGACCGTGTCTGTGCTGTTCTCCATCTGTACTCTCCATGGCTTCGATTCATAAATTGCCTCCCCATTAGTATCCAGCCACGTCCCAAGGGCCAGAAGTCTTTCTTGGAAGATGGGAACAATCACCCCTTCTTTTGTAGGTCCCACATTGAGAAGGTAGTTGCCACCAAAACTCACAGTCTGCACTAGCTCCTGTGGCAGATAAACCAAGGTAATAAATTGTATGCATTATCTTCACTTCTGACAACACAGAAACCCGAGGAGGGCTTTGTCCTCATCAACTGCTCCTTTAACTCCATCCCCATTGCATGAAACACACATTCTTTGTGCAAGTAGGAGGATGAAGGAAAACTCTAGTTCTCAGTAATTCCCCCACACCTGTTATTTTGCTTTCAGATTTTTTACCTCAATGATACTTGCTTCATCCATTAACTCAGCAATGTTCATGTTGCTTCGATAGCCCCAGGAAAGCTTGTCAATGGAGGAGCACATCTCCCACTTGTGAGTTGGTAGGGTCCCTGGCTTGTATTTGTCAGCACAGTTGTAGTAGCCTCCATGATGGCAAGAGCAGTTATTACACCAACGATCATTAACAACAACAGTGTCCTGAAAGAAGAAACCCAGCTCAGTAGAGAGAATGTTTTGTCTTGGACTTTTCAGCCTGCATTCATCCCTCCTAAGTTAGGAAAGGCATCTAAGTTAGGAGGTAAGCACTGACCCCCCCTGTGGAATCAAAGGAAAGAGAGAGAGGATCCTCCAGAGAAGGCTGAATCCCTCTCAGGGAGAACCTCTCTCTATACACTCAGGTGGAAGTAGAGGCAACAAGTTTCCCGGCCTCTGAGCCTCCCACCTGTGTGCTGTAAAGGACACTACAGCCTTCTCATAGGAGCACAGTGTAGGCTTCTTACTTTTTGTGAACGAATAAAGCACATTTGGCATCGGTCAAGCAGGTTTCTGATTTGATCACATTCGTATCTCACTGCTGCCAGAGCTTCCATACTCATTAAATGCTAGCGGCCATGAGGGATAGCTGAAAGTGAT
Source organism: Charadrius vociferus (assembly GCF_000708025.1). NCBI lineage: Eukaryota > Metazoa > Chordata > Aves > Charadriiformes > Charadriidae > Charadrius > Charadrius vociferus. The sequence continues at coordinate 1,254,078 of NW_009647757.1, read as the reverse complement.
ACCTTGACGGGACTATCGTTATAAAGCCAGGCAAGGAAAGAGGTAGAATTCCAGTATGACTCCGGAGCTTCCCAATCTCCATCCGACCAAATCAAGTCTGGTTTATATCTAACAGAGAGACGCATGTTATTTCAAAATGGCTTATTTTCTCCTACCAGAGGAAGCACTGTGTTTCTTGCGTCGGGAGTGTAGCTTCACTTCCTCTTCCTATTGCCTGACATTACCAGGAGGTTTATGCTATCACTTTCTGCTTCAGACAAAGCTTTAAGTGAGGTTCTTGCAGTAGCAAAGAATGATGTGTTGATCACGGCTCAATAGAGGATGCAATTCTTCCAAAAAACAGCAGATTGCATCTCAAAGGCAATTACAAGGCACATGGTTGACCTGGGACAACAGCCATTCTGAGCAACATGTGTCCGAGCCTCGTATTTTTGTCAACGAGGGGAAACAATGCAAGGATGTAAATTCACAGTGAAATTGCTTTTCTACTCTACTACATACTAAGCAGCTTGGTCCACTTTCAAAGCCACTCTGCACACAGGCAGTATTAAGGGGAATTGCTCTTTTATGAAAAAACTGTCTCTATCTTATTCTACAAGTTAGACTGTCCACAGGGCAAATGTGAACCCCTTTTCTAGTTACCACAAATCATTATCGATAAGTAAACAGATTTGCTTTGGCAAAACTTAACATTTGTCACCTCTCTGCATCCACTTTGCATCTTTCTCTACAGTACTGAAATCAGGAAACACTCTTGATTCCTAAACAGTTGCAGCTCTTACTTTAAGACAAGATCATAAAGTTCCGGCATGGTCTTCTTTAAAACGAAGTTCTGGGTCTTGAAGCCACTTTCTTTGTCAGCTAGATAGAGTGGATTAAACCACTCTAACAGAGAGTGATACAGTCCATAGCGTATGTTGCTGAAGGACAGAAAACACACAGAAAAGTTAGGCTGGCAGTAGGGACTAAGAACCAGTGGTAGATGAGATTACTGGCATTATTATTTCACAGAAGATTTCATGACTTTGCAAGCACTAGTGTTTTCATATTAATCTCATCATTCTCCACTGTTTGTCAAGAACAGTCAGAAGAATTCAATGCACACAGAAGAAAGGAACAGCACAGTTTGGCAGTGTCGTACCTCTCCCTGAGGGCTTGTCCCAGCTCTCCTACAAGATCTCGGTGGGGCCCTGTATCCACAGAATTCCAGTTCCAGGACACGGGTGAGCCCCAGTTGGTGAAGCCTTCATGGTGCTTCGTGGTCAGAACCACGTACCTGAGAAGAGAATAAGGACTCAATCAGGGTGACACAGGAACTACCTACGGTATGTCCCAGCCTCACTGGGCAAACCCAGTCACTAAGAAAGCAAGGGACTGAGTCAGCATGCTGTGAGTAGCCTTTTTTCCTTACCCTTTAAATTTAGAAACAACTACAAGAATAACAGAGCTTTTTACATGGATTTTAACGCTAGAAAAGAATGAACAATTGAAACTTAGGAAGTAGCAAGACCCATCATCCCCTCAGCACCTTGGGCACAACCCCTCAGAGATCTGCAGCACTGCTCAGGGACCCCCAATGCCTCAGGGATCCCCAGACTTGGCCCTTCCACCCCTCAGGGACCCCTGCATCCTCCTGGGGACCCCAGGCACAGTCCCCCCCTCCTCTCCGGGTCTTTCTGTCCTTTTAGGGACCCCCAGACATGGCTCCCCCACCTGCTTAGTGGCCAGGGACCACCATCCGCTCACAGATCTCCAGAAATGGAAGTCTGTGACCCCAGGGACGCCTGGGCATGGCACTCATGCCCTCAGGGACCCGCCACCCCCTCATGGATCCCTAGGCCCACCCCCCATCCCCTCAGGGACCCCAACCAGTGCTGGACGCTGACCTGGCACCAGCCTGCTGGAAGAGCTGGGCCCACTTGCGGGGCTGGAAGTCGTGAGCGGTGAAGTGGGGTGCAAAGTCCGCATAGGTGGTGTCGGGCGGGTACCGGCGCTGCACGAAGCGCTGGTAGTCGGGGCGGTGCTCACCCTGCCAGTGCCACCAGAACCACTCGGACCCCCAGGCCGGGACGGAGAACACCCCCCAGTGCACGAACACCCCCACCTTGGCCTGGTCGAACCAGGCAGGCAGCGGCCTCGCGTCCAGGCTGGCCCAGTCCGGTCGGTAGCGCGGCGCGGCCAGCACCGGCCCCAGCGCCGCCGCCAGACACAGCAGCCCGCCGGCCGCCATCTTGCCGCGTGACGTCAGCGCCCCCGCCGCCATGGCTACCGAGGCAACGGCGAGGCGCCGCCATCGCGGCCCAGGGGCCGCCGGTTCGAGGCTGCGGTCCGCCTGGTAGCGGGGCTGGCGGCCCCTTTCCTCCCTCCTTCCCCCCCTCCCAGCCCGGCTCTGCCCCGCTGTCGCCGCCTGTGCGTTCCTTCCTGCGGTTTGAGCCTCTGCATCCACCCCATTGAAGGGGCCAGGAGGGAGCCCATGGGGTTGGCCCCAGAGACCCCTCTCTCCCCGGGCAGCCAGAGCAGGCCCAGGGCCGGGCTCCAAAACCCGCACGTGAGGGCCGGCTGCGTCCTCTGGGGAAACAGGGCAGAGTCCAAGGGCCTCGTGGCCGTGTCCTGGGCCGGACTCATCCTCGTCGGAGGCGTTTCAGCAGCCCCGCTGCTCTCCGGGCCCTGTCCCACTTTGCTCTCCTTGCAGGTTTTCCTGCTAAAGGTGCTGCTTTTGTGTAATCTGCAAAAAAAAATCTATCGAGTTCCTCATGCTCAGGGTACCTGCCTCAGCTTGGGCTTAAACCTGTCGCCTGGAGGAGTTTGTGCCCTGGAGGTTAATGGAAGAAAAGGCTGGAAAAGGGCTTTAATGTTTAATCACATAACATCCAACGAAAGCCTACGTGGCACAAGTTAACTTTCTTTAAATTTGCTGAAAGAAACGCGCTGCCTGCAGGGTCTGGTCCACCTCAAAATCCTCAACAATGGCAGAGTCCATAAGCCACAGTGAGAGTATTTCGGTTTTCCATAAAGAATTAGACTCCAAAATCAATGCAACCCTAAATGCTGTGAGACACAATTAGCCAGGACCGTCTGCAAGCACAAGAAACCATCTGCACCTTTCCCAGCAAGGGCCGAGGTTCCTCCTGCTGCTGCCTGTCCTGCTCTCGCGCGATGCAGTGAGGCATTAACCATCGTTGGGACCTCATCACCACTCTGTGTTGTTCTCTGCCACCTTTGCCAGGACCCGAAGACCTTTTGTCACTGTGCTGCTAATACACAACAGAATCACAGAATCACAGAATGGTTAGGGTTGGAAGGGACCTCTGGAGATCATCTAGTCCAACCCCCCTGCCAGAGCAACCCCCCTGCCAACACCCCAGGACGGCATTCAAGTCTGGTATAAATAGATGTAGCTCTGCTACTTAGGGATGTGCTATTAGCACTTTGTTGACAGAGCTTGTACAACTCTGCCTGTGCTCGATTAAGGGGTTTAGAGAGAGTTACATGATGCTTGGAGATTTCTAGAGAAACTGAAGGTCTGCAGAGTGTTTTACTTGAGGTTAGCTATATTTTAAGGGAGTGTAAGGAAGACACCACAGAATATAAGAAAAATGGGTTAGGAGGTTACTGGTGGACAGGCGGGAGGCCAGGCAGGAGGAGCTGTCATAAAACATTAGGATCTGCTGTTCTGGGGCATGGCGCTATCTTCTGCCTCGTGGCTGGCACGCTGACGTGGCACCAGTATCTCTGCAGCTTGGGGACTGGCTGCCTATGTAAGTCTGTGCACTTTATGTCCCAGCGCCTAAGAAAAACAGAATAACATGAGCGGGAGCTGGCTCCGTGGCAGGGATCTGATCTCTCATCTCCTAGGACCTCCATAAAAAGAGAAAAGAAAACCCAGATTGTTTCTGCCAGCCTGAGTGCAGACTTTCCATGGCTGCCTCCCTACGTTGCATGCACATCCTCACAGACGGTCTCTATCATGGAGGACTTGTGAGTGCTCTCTGCTTCTGGGCTTTCCTCAGAGGCCTTCAGCTGCCTCCTGAACCGAGAACAGAGCATCCTCAGGGAGGAATATAGCTCCTTGCTCCGCAGGGCATAAATAATGGGGTTCACCATGGAATTGAGCAGGCAGAGGGTGCTGCAGAAGGCAAACACCTTGCGCAGGTGGTTGCTCAGCCTAGCAAAGATGCTGTAGATCATGAGAACAAGGACTGGCGACCAGCACAGAACAAGGACAGTCAGCACCATGACAAGGGTCTTGGCCAGCATGACGTCCATCCTCATCCTGGTGTTTTGCTTTCCCACCTGCACTTGGTGCTTCTCCATGTAGGCCACATGCTGGTGAGCCCTCCATAGCACGTGCGTGTAAGCATAGACAATACATCCCACCAGGACCATAATGAAGCAGATCCAGCTCGACACATAGTTGTCATCCACAAACGGGAAGAGCTCAGAGCAGGTTGAATCGAGCGTGCAGCAGTTCCAGCCCAGGAGTGGCAAGGAAGCAATGGTTGCACATGTCACCCAGAGTACCCCCAGGGCAATCCACGCTCTCTTCCTTGTCATGAGGAGCTTGTATTCGGAGGGCCGGCTGATGGAGATGTAACGATCCAGGGCTGTCAGCAGCAAGCTGCTCAGGGAGGCAGAGAAGGATGTGTTCACCCCTCCCAGCTGTAGCAGGAACATTTCTTTTGAGACATCAGTTTCATTAAAAACATGGAAGTTAACAAAACTGCAGACGAAGATGATGCTGGCCAGAATGTCAGCCAAGGCCAAGCTGCTGATAAAGAGGTAGGAAGGCTTTTTCCTGGTCCCAGGGGAGGAGAAGATCAAGTACAGGACCAAAGAGTTCTCGAAAATGCACAGTGTCCCAAAGAGGCCGCACAGTGTGGCAATGCTTATCTTCTGTGTTTGTGTGCTGAGGACCATGAAGCACTCCATGGTGTTCACACTGCATTTGGAGGCGTTTTCATGTGTCTTACAAATATCCATTGTAATTAACTGGAACCAGGAGCTTGCAGAGAGCGTTTTTTCCTCCTTCTGCACTTCTTCAGATGCTCTGAAAAAGACCAAGGGGAAGGAGACTTACAGGAGCACGATGAGTAATAAATTCAACCCACTCAGACACATTCTTCCCTTTAGATGGAGGCAAGCAAAAGGGAAATAGCCCTGGGAGACCTACTTTCAGGTCCACAGCTCAAATGCTGGAGCCAATTCCACCCTTTCCTGGCAGAGATCCAGACTTTGTCCCACCGGTGATTTGGCTGAGACCCGTCTATTGCAGGCCATGAGTACCACATCTGTGCCACGTCCGTAGTCCATACCACGTCTGTCTCCTGGGCTGTTTCCTCACCACGAGAGGGAAGCAGCAACGCTGAAAATTGTACAATGGAGAAGGATGAGGGATATTGCACTGCTAGGGACTCCGTGCGACTCATCTGGGAATACAAAGCGTACTTTGAAGCATTTACTCTTCACCAAAGCTGTTTGAACACATAAAATGGCAAGACTGGTTTTATATCTAAGTTTGCCCATTGCAGCTTTACAAAGCTCAGCCTCATAAAGTTGTGCTTCTCCCCCCATAATCCCTGTGTCATGAGTCAGACTGTCCCATGGTCAGAGTAATTAAAAGTTAGTGTTTAACATCAATACTGGAGTGCAGGTTGGACATAACAATGGGGACATGCAGGAGTTAGACCACCTGAACCTAAGAACCCCTGTCCATACCCAGGATTAGGTTAATCTTATAAATATTTTCAGCTTCAGCAGAGATGTGATGGAGGGAAATGTCTTATTTTCCCCTAGGCAGACGTTGAGCTGCTCGGTGCACTCTGTGGCAGCAAAGTCATGTTTTTCTCTACACTTCTGCAACTTAATGCATTTAAATCCCTTCATCTTCATTACACTGATGAGCTTGTCCTTCAGATGTTATTTTTCTTCCTTTCCTGCTCTTGATTATACTCGTGCTTTAGACCAAATGCTCTTTCATCGAGGGCTCATCTGGCTTGTGTTTCCTCATGTAACAAGGGGAACAAGGTCATCCTGGACCAGGTTATACAGAGCAGATAAAGAAGTGGGTGTTGGATACACTAAAGCTGCCTTATTAGCAGAGAGATGCTGTGTCCTGAGTCCCATGCACCGGCAGGTCGTACTGCCCTGCTACAAAAGCCCATGGGACAGGAACCCCCTTCCTGAAAGCATCTGCCTGGCTTTGAGTATCCGGGATCCCACATCTAGGCAGTGGGACCATGAGTTCCCGCTGTTGGAGGAAAGCACTGAGCTGACAGCGTTCCCTTTTCCCCAGAACAAACAACCCACCATCTCTCCCTGCCCTCAGCTCTCTTTCGAAAGAGGAAATGTCCAAAACGCATCAGCCACAGCAGACGGGATGTGTGATGACTACAGCTACCCAGGCAGTGCGGCGGCTGGGCTGCCGTGCGGCTGGGCCCCAGGCACCTGTAGCCCACCATCTGTGGTTTGTCTGTTTTTTGAAATTCAGCAAAGGCAACGTCTGTCTTTAGAGGTGACAATAGCCAGCAGCGTCCAACATGCTGGAAACTGTCTGCAACATCTTAGCAGTGACACATAATTTATACCTGTCTTTGTTACTTCCTTCCCTACCGATTCCCCCATCCCCTGGCACCCATCGCTGTTTCTGTGTTTTGCAGTAGTTGCAAAATACCTCTACGCACTTGAGATGCTACCCAGGAGATGATGGAGAAGAGCCCAAGCCCCACACTTTGCTCCTGCCTGCCTAGCTCAAACATCGGTGGTCGCAGGGCATTCAGTGCGTATTACAGCCAGAGCAGTTCAACCCTGATTTGCATTTCTTGGCATATCAGATTGGAGGAGTCCTGGACTTTGGGCTGAAATATGGCTCAGCATTGCAGCAAGCCTCTCTCCTCTTACATCAGGCTCTGGCATGGGGTAATCACACAGGACCGGAGATGTTGCACTCTAATCTCAGCACTCGTGTTTCCTGCAGCTCTTCACAGAAACACTACAAGGGCAGCAATAATTACTAACTGCTGTTATTAAAGCTGACAACATCTCCCTCTCCAGAGAGAGATGGATTTAGCGGACAGATGGACTCTGACATATCTCAGGGCTCACCAGGGGCCACGGGGGCAGCAGCTGCCTCCTCGAGTATCCAAAACTCCCCAGCCAAAACCCTAGCATCCAAACCAAGACGTCTCTTAATTAAGCAGACTCCAGCATCACCTTGACATCTATTAATTGCAGCCAGCATTCCCAGGACCATCTTAAATTCTCAGTATCTGCAGTTGTGCAATGTCGAACAAACATCATTAGGAGCTTGGAAACTACTGAACACTAGGCGAGAGACTGAAGGCCAGTAAAATGTTACCCCTCATGTTATGTTGCTTGGGGAGAGAATTGGGTTATAATGGCAAAATAACTCCTGCACTGACTGTTCTGGTACAGCTCTGTTCATTAAGCTGACATAATTCTGATAAGCCCTTAGGTTCAAAATACGGTGCTGGGCTCCCAGCAATCAGCCAGCCAGCTCAGACCTTCTCTTCCCACATTTGTTGTGTCTCAGGCTGAATGACAAGGATGAATCTCTTTGCAGTTTTGACTGAGCTCCCCCAAATCCTCCTTTCAGCTCTCATGCCTATGAGGGAAAGCATGGGGCTTTGCTCCAGCACAAGATCCCTTCTGCAGAAGCTCCAGAGCGTGAAAACACTGTGCCAAGAGCCCCTCTCCTTGCGCTGCCTATCCTTTTTTTTTAACCATAAGGCTGCTTTTTCTGCCCAGGGGACATTTTTCTCTTGTCAGATGGGCTCCTGGCTTCAATCATTTGTTTGTTCAAGCCCACTGCCTCCTGCATGCTTCAGCTCCTGGGAAACAAGCCAGCCCATATCCAGATCCCGGGGGAGAGCTGATCTGCAGCATCCTCCATGGGGCAAGTCCCACTTCCAGGGTGGAAACCCCTTTCCGAGGGTCAACATCTCCACCCCCTGGGGAATTACAGCCCCGGGCAAGGCTGTGCGTCCCCACCACAACCAGCCCAACAAGCCCAGAGTCCCTGCCCACTGGGCTGACATTTCAGCTCAGCAAAAAAAGGTGAAGGGGCTTCTCGCCCTCCTTGCGAGCCAGGAGACTGCAGCACAGAGGGATTTGGTCTGTGGGAGACACAGGAGCCAAGCAAGGATTTCCTGGGCCTCTGCACAGGTTTAACTCTCCTCCCAGCACAGCAAAGCATCTCCTGCCAGAAGGATCTCCCAGAGTGGGGAATATTCTGCAAAATAAAGCAATGGAAACCCTGTCTCTTGCAATGGAGAAACCCCCAGACAGTGCCAATAACAATAGCCCCAGGAGACAGAAATGGAGGCAACACACTGGATGAACAAGCAGCCCAGCTATTAGGAACAAAATGCAGATAAGATATTTTGGGAATGCAATATAGTTCTGATACAGCCTCACTGACTGTAAAGTCTACCCAGAAGCAGCAAAGAAACCTTTCCCCTGTTAGATCTGCTTGTCAGCCCACTCACTCCAGCCTAATAACTCTGCTGGCTTCGGCTGAAATTAAATCTACAAGTGAAAAAGTCCTTTTCCATTGCAGTGCATTGCTGCGATTGATTTCAGCTGTCAGACTTACACTGCCTTGAACACAGCAGCATCATTTCTGATATCACTTGGGATGGTTTCTTCATTTACAGGGACATCTCAGAATCCTTGTGATTAATAAGTTAACATACCGGTTGCTTAGATAACGTAAAATTAAATTTTCCTGCTGCAATCAGCCAGTGCAATGTGCCTGCAGCACTCTGAAAGCGCTGATCTTGAATATTTTTGTCACCAGAATTTCTGGGATATTTGATCTCTACAATAAAATAAAATGTCTTAAAAGATCACCTAGTATGAACAAATGAAGTGATTTATGCAAAAATTGTCATTAATGCTTGCAAATTTCACTTGCTGAAAATGCAAAATATCCTTTGCTTTACAAATATCTTAGTTTGTACATGATTTCTTGTTTTAGTTGCAAGAGAAGTTTTGCCATTATTTTGGAAATAGCTGTTCATCCCAGTTTGTCCCTCTGACTATATTAAATAATGCCGAGCGGAGTTACCTCCCTGCTGCAAGAACTGTCCGTCACAAATGCCACACTGAAGATTATATGCTTTATTTCTATTCAGAGTCCAGTTCTGTTCATGTGTGACTGCTCAGGGTGACAGCGTTTGAAGTACAGAGGTGTGTGAGTGCAGAGCAGCACTGCGAATGCCAGTTTGGGTGCAAAGTATGGCAAAACAGAGCTTCTCTCACTCCACCAAAACCACCACAGTTGGAGTGATAATACACACCAACTCGTGCGGAACACTCAGCCTGAGAGCTCAGTATCATACTTATGCTTGCGAGACATTTGGAAATACTTCTGACATATCCAACATTTATATTTCCTAAAAACAGCTATAAAGAGTTAGTCCCCAGTCTGCTACTTAAACACTTACCTTCTTTGTTCTCGTTAAGAAAGCATTCATCCTAAAAACGATTTTCCCACCCTTTGTTACACATTGCGTTGCAGTTTATCCTCAATAACACTGGGAATCTCCCCATGACAAACCCTGCATGGCAGAGTCTCCCCAGTCCGCCTGCATGCGTGTCAGCACCGTGGGCTCAAAGGTACGATGTGTTTTACTGCGAGAAAAAGGATCCTTGGCTGCAGGATCTCCCCATGGATTAGCAAACACAAACCACTCACCTCCTCTGGCTCGTGCTGCGGGCTGGGGACGCCTGGGGGCTTCCCATCCCTCCAGCTCTCAGGGCAGTTTGTGCAGCTGCAGACCGCGCCTGCTTCCCTCTGCTTTCACATCACTTCTGGTTTCATCTGGGTTTCTCGTACCATTCTGTTTTATTCCCCTGGGCTGGAAATCCATCAGTGCAGATCCTTCCTCTGGTTTCTTGCTCTCTTGTGCATTCTTTTGGTGAACGTTTGTCAGGTGTTCTTTCTTTCCCCACTTCCCCTCTGGGTCTTGTGTTCTTCTGGCTGCTAGTGCCACATCTCACAGCCAACCTAACCCTCCGACTCGCTGAAATAATTTGCTCAGTCCCTCTGATTACTGCACGCACCTGCAGTGTTAGAGGCAGGAGACATTCAGAGTCTTTTCCTGAATTCTCTGGGGAAGTGGAAGAGGAGGGGAAGGAAAAGAGCTAGGAGGGAGACATGGAGAAATCTGGATATACCTAGCTGTGTGCAGGTCTAAGGGCAAGCTCAGAAATCTGCTATCTCTGTGCTTGTCTGACACCATTAACAGCAAGAACCTCACCTGTCTGTGCCCCAGAAAGTGGGCAAGCCACTTCTCTGGACATAAATGTGCTCTGCTAATGCCAGAAGAGTAAGGTGATTTTCTCTTTGCAAGTGGAAGGAAAAGGAAATGGCTTAAGGTCTTAAGTTACACAATCACACTCCTGTGGTCATGACAGACCCAGGGCTGCAGAGGCAGAGATCTCTGCTCCACCTGCTCTCAGCTATCCTCTTCCCCTCCGCTGGGCAGCAGCAGCCTGTTGATGGTTATTTGCAGGTTGTGCTGTTGCTGCTGGAAAGCAGGGACATCTGGCAGGTGACACCAGAGCACTGTGGTGGGAGAGTATCTCCTGTTACTCGAGGCTCCATGTCGGTGAGTAGAGTCAAGTTTGCCCCACATCCCAAAGGAACTGGCCACGTTATGGTTAGGTAAAGACCACACAACCTGTAGTGGGGAGCACATGCTGCGCTGGCTGCAAAGGAAAGGCTGAGCTGCTTAGCCCCGAGATGCACCCTGCCCCGCAGCACGTCCCGCTCTCACATCCTACAGAGCAGCCTCAACCTCCTCCCAGCACCATCGACCCGTCTTCTCCTGAGCAAGAACTCAACCTTCCCTGCTGCTGGGATCCCAGTTCCCTCCATTCGGTGGACTCATGGTGGTTTCGAACAGCAGGTACATCTCCTGCTCTCCAAACCTTTGCTTCACATATTTCCCCTCTGCCATTATTTGTGGCTCGGGAGTTTCCCGGCAGCTGCTGGAGCTCAGCCACGCGCCCGCGTTCAGCAATGCTCGGCTGCCCTCTCCAGGGGAGCCCACGACACTCGCGGGGACATCAGCCTGTGGACGCTTGAGAAATAGGCAGAATTGGGAACGCAGCGCTTCCTCTTGGCCCCTGGCTGGGAAGAAGGGGTTCCCCTGCTTGTGAGGGCGCTTGAGGACGGCTGGGACCTGGGACCCCTTCGATGCTGCTCAGGGCTGGGTGTTTTTGAAAGCCTAGTGCATAACGGGTGCTCTTCTGTACCTCTCTGTATCGCATTATGGTGCGAAAACCACAATAAAGATGAAAGGCATCCCAGGCTATTCTATAAGCAAAGGGGAAGAGGCAGGTTATCAGCTCCGTCTCAAATAATGACGACTTCCATATCAGCTCCTGACAAATTTTCCTTTGCAAGAACAAATCAGAGACTGTAGAGAGCTTGTGAAAACCAGAAAGATACTTTATACTACTTCTGAGTTAGAAGAGCAGCACTCAGCCCCAAACTATTCCCTGCTGTCACAGCTTCGCATCCAGCAGAATCCAGTGAAATACAGACCCAAGTTTTCTCTATCTGCAATGAGAGCTGCTGTTCCGTCAAAGGAGAGCGTGCTATAAAGAAAGAAAGGTTATTAGCACAGCACAGCTAGAAGCTTGTAATTTGGTTTCTGGATACTCTTTTGTAGCAAAATTGTCCTGCCAGCATAAAAGAAAACTCTTAAAGGCTGACTTCTGTAATGCAAGGGCTTTTTGTTCCCCTGTAGCTTGGATTTCTCCCCTTTTTGGCTGCAGCTAACATAGCTGTGACTAGCCCTGCTTTGGGAAAGCCCCCATGTCCAGGGTCAACAGCTGGGAGCAATGATCAGCGCTATATTCACGTAAAGGTCATGTTCTGCTTTTGTCTTTTTGCCTGCTGAGCAGTAGTCAACTTGTGAATACCAGGAACTAAAGGAGCACCATCACACTAAAATACTGCCTTGGCTGGGTGGGCTATAAATGCCCCCTCCCCTCTCAACTGGGTGGGGTTGTGTGAATTCAGTGCACCTGATTTTATGTTATTTAAGCCAGAAGCATGATCAGATACAATTGAGCTGTTATGTGTGCAGTGGTGCAGGATATTGTTGAGCTCCTCAGGACAATCTTGGCAGCAGTTTGCATTTCTTGCCTTGCCACATCTCTCCAAGTGAGTGAGGCTGAGCAGAACTGGCAAGCTGGGGAGATGACCTTGGAAGGGATGCTTTCCCTGGAGACCTTGCACAGGTACTAGCTCTGGCTGTGGAGGTGGCTGGTGGGCACCTCAGCTTGCTGGGGCTGGGTGAGCTGCTAGCTCTGGTCCTGCAGTGTGCTGGAGGCAGGACTCAAAGAAAAGCTGTGTGGGTATTGGGGAAAAGGGCTTATGAGTTTGGTCATAGAATTGTAGAATGGTTAGAGTTGGAAGGAACCTTAAAGCTCCTCCAGTTCCACCTCCCTGCCATGAGCAGGGCCACCTCCCACCAGCCCAGGTTGCTCCAAGCCCTGTCCAACCTGGCCTTGAATACCTCCAGGGATGGGGCAGCCACAGCTTCTCGGGGCAACCTGCGCCAGGGGCTCACCACCCTCACGGGAAAGAATTTCTTCCTAATATCTCATCTAAATCTCCCATCTTCCAGTTTAAAGCCATTACCACTTGTCCTGCTCAGTAGTAGTGTCTCAGCCTCTGAAGCAATAGGGAACAACTCCTGGGGCTGCTGTTAGGACATAGCTCATGTGATGGGGCACTTAGTCACCAGCACTTCCAGAAAACTTGGCTGTGCTTTGTGGGAGGACAGTGACTTGCTTGTGTTTCTCTGATTATGGTGTGTGCTGGAGCTGAATTTGAAAACTGAGTGGCCCAGACAGTGCAAAGGGTGGAGGCACTACTCATGTTGATAAGGTGTGAATCAAAGAGAGACAGTGTGACTTTATACTGCACTCTTTGATGAAACACTCTGGAAAAAACACCCTTATTTTCTCCTGCGTAGCATAGCTCAGGTCAGTGGAACAGGGCTCATGGGAGGAGTTTGCCCTCTGTCCCTGTAAGGCAGTGCCCGTGCCCTGGGTGAGCTGTCCTGCTGGAGAACCACCTCTACTCACCCTCCTGTTGTGAGGTGGGTATCGGGTGGAAATGCTTTTCCTGCTGATATGAACCAGGCACATTGATTTGGACCGGCTGATGGTTCCTGCGGGCTTTTCTGACTCAGCGCTGGCGTGGATTTGAACAGGGAGCTGTTGAGACAGAAAACCTACAGGGTGTGACTGGGGAGTCATGCCTGGGTGTGCTTTTACTTACACAGTTCAGACATCAGCTGTAATGAAGCTACTTCAGCACGGGCCTTTTAACCCCCCCCTCCACGAGCCATGAGCCTCAGGGCTTGGATAACTGATCTTCCGTGAGCTGTGTGTGTCCATGGCGTTTTCACTCTTGGTGCCGAGTTTGTTGTTCTGTGTGTATGTGCACACACACACATGTGCATGCTGCAGTCCCGCACAGGAGATGCATTCTAAGAGACACTCCTGAGCACGTAACTGGCTTCAGCAGTGCAGAGGAAGAAACTGATTCTGGAGATGATGCAACTTGGTGGACACTGACTTAATTCATCTCTATAGCTTACATAGAAAGTGTTGTTAGGGATTGTGCCTCTGCTTTACTTAACAACAAACTTATAAGGAGCTTTAAGCAACTACAGTACGCTGTTCTGTTGAATTGCTGGGGTGCTTTCCTTGTGCCTCTTCTCTGTTTACTCTGGAGAGATTCAAATATCCAGCCAGTTCCTGTAGATCACTGCTGTGGATTTCCCGAGCTTTATTTGATTGAGAAACAGGGGTCCTCTGCCAAACAGAATAAAGGAGATTCTAAATGTTACTGTATACTTAGTGGAGAATACAGATTGGAGTATGCAGATTTTTAAGAAAATACAACTTCAACACATCTCCCACACAAGGAAAACTTACGTAGATTGTTACCCTGGTTAATGTTTGGCTCAGATGGAAACGTCTAACGAGTTTCAAGTGTGTCATGGGACTCTTAGTAACCCCAAGGTGTTTACTTTTTATGGCTGTAAGACTCAAGTACCACCGGAAGCTCCGTCACCTGTGGAATAAAACTGGGGCAATGGTTCACTATTGACTTAACAAATGATTCATCTGTGCTGCTTACTTCCTGCAGCATCCATCAGTGGGTATTTCCACTGAAATGCTCTGGCATGAATGTATCCATCTCGATCACAGCTGGAAGCATCTCAGTTTGGGGCTGTTGAAGCTCTGAGGGCTTTGTCTTCACTAGAACTTCTATGCGAATCGCTAGTTGTTGCAGTGCCATCACAGATGGAGCTCCTTCCCTGGGCTGGTATTAGCACTTGCGTTGAGAGGGAATGGAGATGCTGAACAGAAAATAATAGTGGTTAGGGAAAACCTCGAGTTGTTGTCACTGCGGCAGCACAAGGATGGTGGAGGGCCAAGAAGAGGATTTCAGTACTGTGGGTCCTACTGAAGAAACTGGCTCACAGGGAACATGAGGAAACTGTATAGTTATTGCAGTCAGCTTCATTACCTGGAGGAAGCAGAATAATCCAGACTGAGCAGACACTTGCACAATAAAAAAAAACCATGTACGAGAGGTTACAAAAGTATGTAGCAAAGGTGTAGTGGAGGTGAGGTCGCTGAGTTTGTTCGCCACATGGCAATGCACAGCAAAGTCAGGTTTGGAGGTTCAAGCAGCGTGTTGGAGCGTGCTGCCCCTTGGACCTCGTCTTTAGCAGATGGAGGGATGTGTGGCATGGGTGCTCCTGGAGGCAGCTCACATCGGGCTGCAACCCAGACAGTCTGTATGTAACTGAGGTGCATACAGTGCCCTAGGCTTATTCTAGGGAGTGGAGAAGCTTCTCTTGAGGGGACCTCAGATTTTAGTAATAAGGGATCAAATACTGAGCCCTAGGACTGAGTCTGTGCTGTGTCTTAAGGATATGGCAGACACTTGAGGTGCTTCTGTATGTGTTGGGGTTTCCATAGCTCTGGGAATATCTCCTTGTGTTCTGCTGCAGGAGAAGGGATCTGCCCAAGGTTTTAGCAGCTCAAGTGTGAAGCACGAGTAACTTTCTCTTTGCTCACAAGTTGGACATTGTGGTGTTTTGGATATTCTGGACACCCTGCCCTTTTGATGTAAAAATACCCCTTGTGTTCCTGCCTGAACTCTGAATGACACAATTTACTGTAGCATTCAGTTGTTTTCTGGGTGTGTTTCAGTGAGTTTCTGCACAAGTACAGGATTGGTTTATCACTGACATTTCCTGCTCTCCTGTAGCTCTGGCTAAATGTGTCAGCCTGACCCCAAACCCAATTCTGAAAGACAAGATGTGTTTTGAAATATCAGGAAAAACTGCCAGACCTTGTGTCATCCTTGATCTGGATTGAAAAGTACATGGCTGTTCTGTTCCCCAGACAAGAGAGCACATGTGCAGCCAATAAAATGCTTTTTCTAAACAGCAGTGACATGTCCTGACTTAAAAGCATCTGCACACTGAGATAAGATGATGTCTTAGCAGATATAAATAGACTAGAGAGAGAACCAAAGCAAAAATCTGCTGATGTGTGTTATAAGAGAGTTGTTTTAAGATAATTGGTGGAATTTCAAGGTTTAAGTGTTTGGTTACAGCAGATACTGTTGTCTTCTATCTAAATGAAAGCTACAGGAAGGATCTTGGACATAACATTAAGTGCCAAGAAATACAGAGCAAAGGGAGAAAACCAAATTAATTTCAGCTTGGTTTGTGCAAACATACAATAAAGCACATAAACAAAGGTCTGGGCTTGATTATGTCAACACATTTTGTATATTAAAACATAGCATGGGTTGATTTTTTATTTTTTTTTTTCAGTAACACTGGGTATTGAAATACAAACTTCTTAAAGTAGGAGTATTTACCTTTGTCCCATTAATGCCTGAAGAACCTGTGATGGGCACAGCCCTGAAAAACCAAGTGCTGGTCAGTAAGAAGCCATCTCCTTTATCTGTAAACCATTTAAAAAAGAGGAAAGACTAATTTTTCCATTTTTGTAGCTATAAATGTGGAGCACCTCAGTGAACTACTCAAGGTATCTATACCTGAAAACCAAAACTCTGAATCTTCTTGTGGTGTTTGTAAGTACTTTTCTCCTCCTCTGGAGTTGACTAAACTGCATTAGTTGCTTTCCATTTTCTTTTGGAATTCCTTTTTTTTTTTTTGGTCCTTCATGCAGTGTGTAGTGCTTGATGGGCCCCTCAGCGGTGACAGGGAGCCGGAGCTCTCTCTCCAGTGCAGGTTTCCTGTGTTTATGTCATTTCCATTCCTGTACAGGTCAAATCTCGTGGGTTTCAGTGTACACGATCCCTTGAGGCAAAATTTGAGTATGTGAAGATAAACCCAACGAGCAGGCAGGGCCAGGGGCTCGGCGGCTTTCAACCCCTTCCCACAACGGCAGAAGCGTTCCCCTTCACGCATGTCCTTATTTTTTGACGCTGAAAACCCCTCTAAATTCTTATTTTAATAATTAAAAATTATTTAATTGAAGTAAATGCAGGTGTGGGGGGCGGGCTCGACGAG
>NW_009647757.1:1221404-1236923 GCF_000708025.1 Charadrius vociferus | reverse complement strand
GGGGTGTCGGAGAGTGACGGCGGAGGAGCAGCGGGGTCGGTTCCTAAAGGCCCGTGTGTGTGTGTCTGTGCTTTTGGGCGAAGGAGACGGACAGAAGTCGGTAAGGGAGGAGCGGTGCGGGAAGGGTCGGGCGCTGTCGCCGCCATGTTGTGCTCGCCGGGCTGCTCCATTGTTGGGGAAGTGGGGACGGGGGTTCCCGGCTCGACGAGGCACCGAGGGGGTGTAGGCAACATCAGAAGAGAGAAAGTTTGGAGACGAAGAGACGGAGGAGCTCTGGCAAGCGCCGAGCCTGTGAGGGCCGCTCCGATGGGAGCGAACAGCAGCTCGGTTTGCGCTAATGACGCTACCTCGGCCCTTGGTTTGTCACAACAAGGCGAAAGCTGGAAATGAAGATGGGCGGCTCTCCCTGGAGCTTTTGGGGAGGGATGGACTGGGGGTGCTGACGACTGCGAAGAGTGACCCGTCGATTAGGGGGAAGTGAACAGATAGGAGTGCCTTAAGATTAAAAATCTTAAAAAGGATTTCGGGAGAGGATGGGCTAAGAGTTAATAAGGAATTATTTTGCTAACGAAGGTGGAAAAAAGAGCTGACAGATTAGAAATGGAGCTGCGTTGTAATGGCTGGAGGAGGGTTTGGGGTGCGATTGGTTTCAAGGGAAGAGTCGCGACAGTAACTGTGTTGCGGTCCCACCGGGTCAGGCGGGCGGTTCTCATGGGGGAGTTCTCGGGGAGGGTTTCTTTGTGCTCAGGAGCGATGCACTGGAGCTCTAGTTGCCTCAGAGTTCATCCCAAAGTATCTTCTCGTTTTATTTGACTTTTTCACTCTACTAAAAAAGGAGAGGGTTTTTGCTTGCCTTTCCTGAATTAAAATATTTAGTACGATATATGTCGTGATAAAAGTGCTCCTCTTTGTGAAACGCTAAGTAGAATTGTGAAGTTTGTATAAATAAACACTATGTTGTTTTTTTTTTAAATTTGAAGCATATTGTCATCTTTTGCAAGTACGAGACACAACTGGCTTCATGAATTCTCTGAATTATTTCATCTTATTTTGATACTTTTTTTAGTTTGAGAGGGAAACAATTGTTTCCTTAACCTGAGTTCAAATTTCTCATTTATGCAGTGGGACTTCTCCCTTGGAGCTTCGGTGCCGAGAATCCGATGTTGGGCTCGGCTACTTGGCTGAATACAGCAGATCAGCCGATGAAAACTTCCATTCCTAGCCAAAGGAAGGAGTCCAGCAAAAGGCAGCACCTACTCTTTCAGGCTTGGAAGCAAGAAAGGGGGCAAGAGTTGGAGAGTGTGGAATCTGAGAAGACAACCGAAAGGTAAATGGGGGCGGGAGGGGAATCCTGTACTGAAGGAGAGTCAGCATGAAGGTGCCACGTTCCATGTGATAGTATCTGGCTGTCTGCTTTGGAAGTTCAGTTACAAATGGCTGCTTTTCATTTCAGGTTGTTTTCAGTTCATTTTCGGTTTATCGGAGTAATTCTTGGACTTACCAGAAAGACTGGGGAGTGGCTTTATCAGTGCAAACTTTGCCCAGATCTTTAGGTGTAACAAGCTTGGTTTAAATGTCTTCAGGATTAAATACTAACACCTTAAACTTGGCATGGTATTTAGCGAGCAACACGTCTCTCACATTGTTCCAGTAACATGTTTTGCTGAGAAGGAAGGAAGTGGCATAGTGAGTAGTTGGGCTGACTGGAGGACCAGCGTTTTCCTAACTAGGCAGATAAAGCTGTGACTCGATGAGGGGGCTAGGGAGGAGTTCCTGAGGGATGGATTGGTGTGTGAGGTGCTGCTCAGCCCACAGCAGCAGCAGAATTAAGACGAACCAGTGTAGAGTCAGTAATCTCCCACTCAGAAGATAATGCTGCATTATAATTCAGTTCTTGTGAGTGTCAGCTAAGTTCTTGGATATTAGTGAAGTGGTGTCCAGTAAAGGAGAAAAAACACTACTTTTAATGGATATAAGTTTTGGTTAGATTGATTTCAGTCCCTTTGCTTAGAATCTAAAAATTCTCTGAAATATTTTATGTTTTTTTCTTTCTTTTTTTTTTTTTTTTATAAAAAAGGTTGTAATGCAAACTCCACCGACTTTTCTCCCTGTTTTACAGGTGACATTTAAGTTGAAGATGGGTGGTGGAGAAAGATTCAACATTCCAGCTCCCCAGTCTAGAAATATCACCAAGAACCATCAACAACTTAAAAACAGGCAGAAGAATAAAGACCAGAATTTGCAGATGAAGACCTATATGAAGAAAGAAAGAGGACATGGATGCAACTCATCATCTGGTGCATGGCAGGCCATGCAAAAAGGGGGAAAGAACAATGTTCATTACCCCAGTAATCAAAATTGGAGTCCTACTTTATCGAATCGCAACCTGTTTTTCACACCTCAAACCAATCAGAACTATGCTGGAGCAAAATTTAGTGAGCCGCCCTCACCAAGTGTTCTTCCTAAGCCACCAAGCCACTGGGTACCTGTTTCTTTTAAACCTTCTGATAAAGAAATCATGACATTTCAGCTTAAAACGTTACTTAAAGTCCAGGCTTGAGATGTAACTTTCACATTTCTAAAGTTATTTAAATTTACAGGGTTTCAAATTTGAGAATTGTTGTCCTTAACTCCAGGTGCACAGGTGTACAGAACTAGATGTTCTTGCTGCATGTAGGTAGTCACTTGGAAGAGAAGGGGGTGGAAGTTCACATTCCCCTTACATTTTACCTCAAAAGTTGTGTGCTGTGTTCACTACACTGTGAAATGGGTATTTTCTCTATAGTCAATCGAATCGAATCCTCAACAGTCACCATGTATTGTATTTATTGTAAGAGTAAATGGGACTGTCTCTCCAAATTGGAATTGTGATTACGTTTTGTTATGGTGTTAGAAAGACAGCTTTTACCTGACTTAATGCAGCATTAACTGGAAAAAGATGCACTGAAAGCTTGAGGCAGGTACTTGGCTGCCTTTCAGACTTGTGTAAAATTTGCTTGTTAAATAAAAACTCTGCAGAGCAGATTGGCTGAGCAGAGGAGACCTCCACCTGGGTACTAGGTAAAACACAAATTATTCTCTTGCGAGCTTGATTTGGCACTCTTGAATTGGTAGACGAGCATTTCAAGCCTGTGACTAAAATTTAGAACTAGGAAACATATTGGTGCATGTCCTTGCAAGGAGGGAAACGCAGATCAGGCAAATCTGTTGCTGCTCTCCAGCTCCGGGGATACTTCATGGGAATCCCAACAAGTCGCACTGTGCCAACTGATGACACTGTGTTGCCAGATGACTGCCAAAAAACTAAAAAAAAAAAATCCCCCAACCAAATAACCCCCTTTGTATACCAGTTGCACCGATGAGTTCTAAAATCGATTTTTGTACCAGTTTTTAAAATTGTGAAAAAGGTGGAGTAGTTCCTTAGCCTGGTCTGAAATTGGTTACCCTGTAAGAATTGTTGTAAGTTGCAGTAGTTTGTGGCAGGTATTGAAAGGTTTTCGTAGGGAAGACAGAGCCATGTAAATAAATGTAAAACTTTGTAGCATATGTAAATTTATGCTGGGCTTTCCTGCACAGAAGTATTTTTAGTACAAAACTGCTGAATGTATGATGACCATGTTGAGTACGTGGCCTGATTTATATTTTGTTTAAAAAAAAAAAAAAATGTGGCTGTGCCCTTGCACTTAACGTACAGTGAATATGCACGTTTTACTTGGTTGTGAGCTCATTTATAAAGTAAACTCGGTGCAAAAGAGGCTTATTCAGAATTTTTTAATAAAATTAAAAAAAATTTAAAAAAAAAGCTGCTCAAGTTTAAGATCCTCATGTTCTGAATGTATCAGAGAGGTGCATATTAAGTGACGAGAAAACACTAAGGTGTTCAAAATCAAATTGGATGTTTCACAAAAAATGCAAATAGCTGAGTTTGGATGTTTAATGAAATAGTAAAACTGTGTTTCTGTTTCTAAAATGAATCAATGCTACAACATTATTTTGCCCCAATATGTGCTAAAATCCATCAGGTACTGGGGCAGTTGCCAGTGTGCAGCTTACAGTGCTGTCACAATTCAGTTGATCCTATAACAGAAACAACTGAACTGTGGTAACAGACTACAGTTATTTAAAAAATAAAGTAATTACTAAAAAAGTGCTTTAACTGGAAAGGGAGTTTTACAGATTAGGAAGTGTTCTTTGAGATGGTTTCTGTACATTCAAAATGCATTGGCAGCTGGTTGAATGTTTACAAATCTATTGCTCCAAGTAAGATGGAATTGGCGGCCTTTAAACTGAACGACTCTGTGACCTGGACCTTCACCAGCAAGCGAGCTGTATCCCAGTTACAACTGTGTATCCTCGACTTCAAATTGTCAATTACTAACTGTGTATGTACCAATTGGAAACAACAAAAATTTAAATAAACTAAACTTTTCACCCCCCAAAAGCATCTATTTATTTTAAGGTGGTAATGGAAAAGTGGGATTTTTTGGCAGCTCAGAGTTTGAGATAAAGCTCTCGACACTTCAGTGTCAGACTGATGGATTTAAACACCCCCTTTCCTATCCTTAACTGGTGAGAAACTACAATCGGCTTTAAGAGTCAGCAGCCTGAGTGCCCTGTGCGTGTTCTGCGTGTCTCTTCAGGCCGAGTGTCAGAACAAGCTGGAAATCGCTTCCCGATGCAGGAATTTCTTAGACTACGGGCCTTTGTGAATGCAGGGCTCGACAATGAACGCCAGCGTCCCTCGCCGAACAGAAGGAAGCCTGCCGAGGGGCTGGGGGGGTCTGTGCTGTGATGGGGCTCTGCTGGCCGAGCGCTCTGGGCTTAGAGGGACCCTCCTGGGGCTTTTTGGGGCTCAATCTCCAACAAACTACAGCTGTAGTAATTAACTCAGAAGGTGCTCTCAAGTTATAGTCAAAACTCGTACATTTTATTCCCAATTCACAGGGTTATTTGCACAGATGGAACACAAAACTCAAGAAGAAAGGATGTGTATGAATAAAACATTAGCATCTTTTGATCAAACACACTACAGGGTACATAGTCTTCCCTTCCTAGAATAGTCTCATCAGTAAGAGCATCTTTAGACAAATATTATAGCAATGGACTACAGACTTTTTAAGCAAGTTACAAGATAAATGGAGAAAACCAGCAATTATTAATGGGTGATTATGTCCTAAAAATGTGTCAATTTATCCCTTTGTACTTCAAAATGTTAATCTGCAACATCCCTGCCAAAAAAAATCAAGTAGCAGTGCTGCGATGTGTAGCAATCCAATTGCCCTTCTCTGAACATATTTCAAGCTGTTACCCCAGACTAAACAGTAAGGAAAAAAAAAAGCTCTTTCCAAGAAGAGAGCTCAAAATAACATTTGAATTGAAAATTTCCACTTTGAATAAAGCCATTATACTGTACAGTTAAACATCTTTAAAAGACATAGAAAGGATAACATTGAGCTTTCAGAGACCAGTCTATTATAGTCCCTAATTTAAACACCCAGCTACTTAACCACTAAATTTAAGATTTATAATTATCAGTTGGGTGCATGGACTTTTGGTGAAAAAGAAGTTCCAATAGAGCCTTCTATTACTGCTGAGATAAATCAATACGCTGCAGATATTGTGGAGCACAGCTGTTACTTTCAGCAGAATTTTTAACACACTACTTCAATTCTACAAATTTTGCAGGAATGACAAAGTCTAGTTTTACCACAGAAAAACATAATTCCCACCGTTCTTGAGACTCCAAAAGAAAGATGCCTATACATGATCTTTTGTAGCCTGCGTATGTTCTTGCATTCCAGCTGTGCATAACCTGCAGGTAGCTTGCGCAAGACAGGCTACTGCTTTTTTTTTTTAGAGCAGGACTGGGACACCTGCATCAAGGAAGGGAGATGTTATCTAGATGGGCTGTGGCTTGACTCGCATGAATGCGTAAACATTCCCTGCCCTTTTGGCCACATCCTGCTAACTCGTCCCCAACTGAAAGGCCCACAGAACAGCTTCTTCACAATTTTTCCATGGGAGCAAGAACTAGGACAACATCTTTATTCATGCACTCTTGAAACATCGTGGGTTTGTGTTCGGCTTTTCTGGCTTGTTCATATACACAAGTCAAGTCAAAGTTTAGTCCTACCTCTGGGAGAGAAAGAAAGAACCATCAGAACTGTCAGATACTACATTATACTTGCAATGAATTGGATTTTCAAAACAAAAAAAAAATTTAAACTGTGCTATACATAAATGTTGAGGCACACAATATAAGGACATGCTGACAACACAGTTAAGGTATAGTTACTGTTACTCTGCAGTCTCAAATTAGAACCTCAGCCTGGACACAGAGATGCTCTCCTCCTTCCTCCCCACCCATCCAGCTCTAATTCTGGCTGGACTAACATGAACATTAACGCCAGCAATGCCTGGCGGGCTGCTGGCAAACACGAATCACTGCACCTCCCCACGACACAGTCAGGTGGACACTTGTAAGTAGGATTTTAGTCTTGAAGACTACATTCATTTAAGCAAGCTGAGAAAGGGTGGGCTTTTCTGCTCTTACAAGCCATTTTTACGGACAGCTACAAGATAATCACAGCTCAAACTTACAAAGTGTAAGAGTGGGTTTATCAAAGCAATTAAGTGCTTTTCAGTTGTTTTTGTTCAGTGGCAGAAGAACCAGTTGTAAACACCACGAGTGCCAGGAGGCAGCTCGAATTCTGAACGTCGCCAGCAAAGTTTTACCACCTTCTAGAGAACCACTGCTGGCACAATTTTTGATATGGCAAATATAAATTGGTAAGATGATACTAGAAATTTGGTTCTCTAGAAATTTTCAATTGATGATTTTAAGTAGTTCATAACCTTGCTAATAATATCCAAATTATAACCATAGGGCAGTGCGTCCAGCAATAATGAAAGTTAATGGAAAAGAAATGTCAATATATTAGACTAAAACATATGTTATCATTCTTATTTTGTCTAGTACCCCTTTAAAAATGTGAAATGATACTTATTCAGACATTAAACGATAAATTCCTGACTTTACTGAAATACCATAGTAAGGATTTTACTCCGTAAGGGATGCATAGCTCTACTCCTAACCATGCTCTGGAGTCAAATTCTAAAGCTACAATAATTCCAGTGGATCAGTATTTCCTTCATTTTTTTATTACAGCATGTTTGCTAAATTTACAGCAAGCAGAAAATAAGCTGGGTCTTTAGTTATTTTGATCAAAACATTGATGTTTTAAAGGTAGTACACAATATTCGTTAAAAAGAACATATAAAAATACCTTTTTAGAAGCCTCTATAAGAAAGGAAATACAAAGTTTAATCCCACAACTTTCCTCTGCTAGAGCTGCACGCTACTGCTACAGTTTTAAATAGACTTTTTGCTGTTTTTAAACTATACATCCAGGAAAGTCTACAAAATTAAAGGAACGTGCATATAAATGATTGCATAGCAGAACATGAACATTAACTGCAAACAGTAAAGAAAAAGTTAGAAATACTATCAAATGTACAAAGATTCTAGAATCAACCCCCTAAGCACGTTCCACCGCCAGTATTTAAAAGCCATCTGCGTTTCTTCAAAGGCCCTGCTGAAAACACTAAAACCAAAACCTAAAATATTTCTCTAAAAAGGAACTTTGTGAAATCAATGTCTTTATACGCTGCTACTACATAAGACAGCAAGGAACACTAGGTGTTTGAGGCTGGCTTTGGAAGGTAAATAGAAAAAAACAACGCCAAAAGCCGTTTTCATAACAAAGTATCTTGCCTTCTAGAGAAATACTGGTAAGATTACACACTGGTTTTGTTATTTTTCACATTCAATTTACTAAATATACTGTATTAGTGATAAACTAAATAGCTAGAGATGCAGCTCTTGTTCATATCCAACTTCAAACATTTGTTCTTAAGTAAAATGAAATCTTGTAACCGAACCACTATCCGTTCTGAGGAAGCAGTGATTCAGACTTGCTTGACCAAATACTTTTTGATGTGTAAAAGCAAGCCTTTGTTACTCAGGAAGAGAGATGGCTACAGTTTTACACCTATGAATACACCAACTAACCACAGGAGTCATTGGCATAAAAGTTTAGTTCTTATATACTGTACACACACAACTTGAAACAATCTACTTGTATCTAACAGCAGGAAAACTAAGCAATTTTATGGTTAACTGCTCACTAAAATTTAGAATAGATACAAAAACTGCATAAAATGTACACACAACCTAATATTTAGTTGCTCTGCCATTTGCTGAAATCGGAATTTAATTTTCCATTTCAATGTGGTTTTCTTTCCTCGCACATTTAGTACTAGCAGCCAGGTCAAAAGCCGTGAAGCCTCTATCCTGACAGGTCACGACACTGCACAGTCTCTGATTGAGCTCCCAAGACCAACTCTCTCCCCATGTAGTACATGCAATGTTAGTACCATCCCTCCAGATGGCAGGGTTAAAGAGAAATCTCAGAACCATCTCTCCATCGAGCTCCATTTACCAACCTACTTGTGTCAGTGGGCATGGAGAACACGGAAACCTGCCTTTGAACAATGGAAACATAGAATTGCCAGTCTGCATTTCGCAGCAGTCAGTGTTGCACTACAGCTGTCCAGTTTTCCGTTTTATCACAAAGTTTAGCCTTAAAGAACAAGTTAAACAGTTGGTTTAACTGTTCAGCACAAACTGGTACCAATTTCTCTATGGGTATGACATTTTTTAATAGGACAATGTTGCAAGTTACGATCAATCAAGTCATCACCAATATCTAAGCATTAAAAATGCAAATCTTTACAAAAATATACATAGAGACACCACAACCAAATCAGTAGCTGCCCATGACATTTAACCAAGTGGACACTCTCTCTCTCTCTCTCTCTCTCTCAGTGGCTTCTCAACACTGTTTTAATTTTAACCATTGTCGGCTACAGGGAAAACTGACAAAGAAATATTTTTTAGCACTGTTGCAACATCATATTCCTGATAATTTAAGTAAACTGAACTGTGTGTAAATGAATCTTACATGCCTAAAAACAACATGGATACACTGTTAGTGGCCACTGGACTTGGGACTAGTCCACGACCTTGATCTGGATTTTGACCTAGATCTAGAGTGTGATCTTGACTGTGATTTGGATCTAGCTGGTTCTTTTTTTCTCGACTCCTTTTCATATCTTGAGCTGGACTTATAGTGTGTTTTAGAATCTGTTTTAGAGGTGCCTCTAGATTTGGTGTGAGATGCAGACCTAGACCGTGATTTAGCCTTCATTTCTTTCTTGGGCTGTGACTTGGATCGTGATCTTGAATTGGACTTAGATCTTGAAAAAGATCGATTGCGGTGTTTGAACCTATCAGAATAAAGGGGAGAGAGGAGATTTGAATGTAAAAACACTATTCTTAGACATCTAGTACATTAAAAATTGTTTACCGTTTTTTTTTTTCAGGAGAAACTTTTTTTAAACCTATAGTTAAAGGAATACAGTCATCTAGTTTTCAATTTAAAGGGTGTAAAAAGTAGTTTACCTATCATTGTCCGAATGGCTTCTGCTACGACGAGGTCTTCCAGTAGGTCTACTGCTAAAAAGGTACATCAGAAAAAGTAAACGGTGACAAATACCTATGTATACAAATGCTTAATAAATTATTTTTCAAGCTGTGCGTTTGCTTTTAGTTATTCTTCAAAGCAGCACAGAATCATTTCATTCAATATTTCCGACTTGATGTAGCATGCAAGATACGTAACTCCCGCAAGTAATTACAAAGTGAATATAGAAAAAGAGTATTCAAAATTTAGACAATTAAGGTCAACGTGGTGTTTCTCCTCCCACAGACTGCTGTGCAGTTGAAGCCAAACACACACAACACTTACTTTCTGGGACTATACGATCTTCTATAGCTGTAATCAAAAGAACGACTTCTAGATCGTCTCCTTTCGTAACTCCGACTTCTAGATCGCCTATATCTGTCATAGTCATCGTAACGAGAAGAACTGTATAGGTTTCTCCCTTCCTTGGCTTTCATTTGATTTGGTGCTGTAAAAAATAGCAATATTTAACATTTTAAATTAAAAAAGACACCCCACTTTTCTTTCAGTGACACTACAAATCCATATACTTGGTATTGAGCAGAAAGCCTAATTCATGATTCTTGCAGAGACGTTTATGAAAAGGACAGGTGAGAGATTGCTGTATGCCATTTGCTTTTTGCTGCTTTAACCACTGAACAAAAATTAATGAAGCCTTGTGGGCATTACAAATCTAGGGGAAAAAAACAAACAAAAAAACCCCCGCAAAAACAGTAAGAAAGGACTAATGCTCCACACAACCAGAACAGAGAACTCGCTAAGGTGATTTCGGGCCACCTGCCAGCTGGTGTGACAGGCCAAACCCATGACTGAAACATTCTAACATTCCTGAATTTACTCAGTGAAAGTTAACAGGGAATTAATTAAACACTCACTTTCTTGACTACACAGCACCGTGCATTACACCCGATCCACAGTTGTCTTTAATGATTAAGACAGCTTATACAGAGGCAGCAATGGATGCCACACAAAGTTTGACTCTGAAAGTACTCCCCCTGTCAGTACAACATTGCACATTCACTCTGTAGCTTAGTTATCAAAACAATTAAGAATGATGAATGAAATTATTAGTCTTCTGTTGTATTTTCTCTAAGCAGCATAGCTATCTTTCCTTTACATTAAATCCCATTCTCATTCAAACCCAAAGACCGTGTTCAAAGTATTTTAAACATATTGTGCTGTGATGAACACCATCTTTACTCAATAGCTACAATTTTTATGTTTTAAGAGCTGTTGTTTACAACACTAAGGTAGATTTAGTTAATTTTTGTTCAGAAATGGGAAGAAATCCCAATGTTTATATACAGGACAGAAGCTTGTCCTTCAGAGCATATAACTTCCATTAACTTCAATAAAAGTTAAATGTGCGCATTTGAAGGAAACCTACACAGTTCGGTTGTTTCTTTCATAGCTTTAACTGCAAGATCTTTAAGGCACTTTTACTCCCAGGCTGCACATAAGTATTAAAGTCATGTTTTAGATCAACAAGTATATGTTAGGTTTACCAACTCCATGTTTTATTTTTATATAATATCTAACTATATATTAAGAATATGTATATGAATTACAGATAGAAGAGATGCAAGTTCTCTTTACAGAAGAGTTTTCTGTTTCAGAAAATAAGACTTCTGTTCCAGGTTGAACTGAGACACCTTGAAATTTACTTTTATCTTGAAGCCAAATTAAAATGAAAATATTACCTCAATCCTGGAAATTGGACTGCATTGGGAAATGTCAACACAGAATCACTAACCCGCTTCCAACACAATATAAACATTGCAATACATTAAAACTGGGCTACTCATTTTGACAGGGGGAATTTTCAAGTGTGTTTCTGCAAAGAAAGCTTGGTAGAGCTGCACAGAAAGGTCTTAAGAATTTTCAGCTAGCAGCAAGAATCAGATTGTGGTAAGTGACCGTTACACTTAGTTATCTGTTTTTAATTAAAATGAGTCATTAATAGTTACCAAATAAAAAGCAAAACATCCACATACTATTTATATACAAGTAAGAACACATCACAACAATTAATAACACATGTAATGTTGCCTGGCACTAAACATTAAGGCTAAAATCATAGTCTGATGAAACACATGCAACCTGTGCAAACTGGATTTCTATTTGCCGACCACAAATCCACTTTCGATCCAAATTATGGAGAGCATCTTCTGCATCACGGACATCTTCAAATGTGGTGAGTGTTAAGGTACTTGGGAATTTGAGTAGTTTACAGATTTGGTATTTAAAATAAAAAAAAAGTTATTTCCTAATTTTACTTTTTGGTTTGTGTTTTGTTTTTTTGTTTAAGTTCTTTTGGTCATGGTACATTTAAATTAACCACCAGCTATCTGCCAACTCCTATAATAAAATTAAAATCTCATAATATGACTGTGAACTTATCAGCAAGCATTTGCTATGTGATACTTTAACTTTTTCCTTCTCCCACTTGTACTTATGCAAGGAAAAAAAAAAAAAAAGAGGTATCCTTTTCAAAATATATTTGTTAATGGTCACTCAGTTCTCTTCACTACATTGACTTTACTAAAATTAAACCCTAGTTCTTAAATTAAGTTCAGCATACCAACAGTAAATTCAACATGTGTCTATTAATTTTAGAATTGGGATAAAGCTTTCCTTTTTTTTCCACCAACTTTTTTAAGTTTAAGTTATGTAATGCCATGGACATGTATACAGACCTTCAACAGCCTGAGATAAAAAGCATACACTAAAACCGCTACACTCTCAGTCAGGTCAGCTGTTCAGTAACACAGACATTACTAATTTTAATCTGCGAGATTGACCACTACTGTAATTCACACACCTTTCAGCTATGTGACCTGAAAGAACGAATTGCCTTTCTCCTTGTAGCAACTCAGTTCATCATCAGCACCATCTACGCAGAAAATAAACTATGACGTTGCAGGTATATATCCTGATAAACCAGAATGCACTTTCATTCAAGACCACAGTTACAGTAGCACTCACAAGAGAAATATTACAGGTTTTGTCAATGGACTAAACCAGAATCATTCATCAAATTACTGCTTACGTGACAAACAGAAGAAAAGCTGTTATTCTGTAGGATACATCAGGTATGACTCCTTTAATCTTGGCCACCATTCAACTTCATCTTGACCTTTAACTCTTTAAGTGCTTGTCAGAAGGACTTGTCATGAGATGCTTGGCCAAAAATGACAGATGGCTTTATCTTTTACTTTGAAAAACAACCTTTTCCCCCTTTTGTAGATAAAGCGAAGCTTTGTCTCCCATTATGGCTTGTCCTTCTTCCAGCTTTTCTTTATTTTTTCTTTTCCCAAACTCTCCCTTCTCTTCAAGCCTGATCCTTAAGAGGTCTTTGGCTTGTCTACTTGCCTTAATTGTTGAACTCTACTCTAAAGGTTCTTTCATGCTTTCTCTTTGGGGTCGCCATTACTGTACAGCTTTACATTCTGAGGCAACAACAGAGGACAGTAAATTAGGGGACAATATTAAAGAAAGAAGTTCACCTCATTTTTTATACAAACTGATTTTGATCAAGTGATTCCAATTTCCATTTGTTAAATTAACAATGAATACCAGCCACAGTTTGCTAAGCACAAGTTTACTTACAAACCAGTGATAATAAACACGTGCTAGACAATTTTGAGTCAGCAATAAATTTTCATTTAAATCATATAGTATTAATTTCAGTGACATAAGCAAGCTTTTATATTACTGGACTTGATTTAAGTTTCGCAAAAAGGCAAAGAACAATTGAGAGAAGTTAATCTTCAAAAATAATGAAACACCACAATATAAGTAAGACACTTATTAGATACAACACAAAAGTAAACTGCTTTTTCATTTAGATTTGTTACCTCTTACACAAACTTGAATTTCAAACTTCAACACCCCTCACTAATCAGCCATCTGAAGAAAGGATATTGAACATAAGCAAATCCTCTGGGACGACGAGTGTAGAAGTCAAGTGGAACGTATACATCAACTATAGGCCCATAACGACCAAATTCACGGCGCAAGTCTTCAGACCTAGAATATTACAAATATCTTATATGTTTTTTCACTATTTGAGGTGTTAAAAAACATCCACCAAATA
Source organism: Charadrius vociferus (assembly GCF_000708025.1). Classification (NCBI taxonomy): domain Eukaryota; kingdom Metazoa; phylum Chordata; class Aves; order Charadriiformes; family Charadriidae; genus Charadrius; species Charadrius vociferus. The sequence continues at coordinate 1,223,243 of NW_009647757.1, read as the reverse complement.
AGAATTAATAACGTAACAAATTTAAAACTTTACAATCAATATGGCCACCCATCTCTTTGGAAGCAATTGGTAGAGGATGCATGTAGCAAAACATTTTGGGAAAAAAAAAAAGTGTTTGAGCAGTTCATTGTTAAGCAACACAAGAGGCTTTTCCGAAACACTCAAGACTCAGGATGCTTAAGATATACGCTGGCATTTAGAAACCAGTGTTCAGCATAACTCTACAATAGAAGCGTAAACTGAGAAATGATGCATATTAGTGAATACAATGCAGGATGTACTAGCAAAGGTGTGCAGAAAGAGAAAAGAAAACCCTAAGAATTATTGTTATTCAAGTACCTCACGCAACTCTTGTCAATGATTTTGCAACATGCAGACATCAACTTTAAGATCCAAATAAACAGTACGAGAATAAACCAGTCACACAAACTCATTTCCATAGAATAATCAATACTTACAACCACATCAAATAGAACAAAACTTGAGTGAGCAACCATTCATGCCCTTAGGATAGCTTTTCCAAAGAGGTGGCTTTAAGAGAGCTGAGCACGAAAACTGTTGAACAGATCTGTAACTATACTTAGAAGAACTACTGTCTCCTCAACAGAGAGGTTTCTTAATCACATCAGTGTCTTTACATGTATTTTTGTGTCATTTGAGGACAATAACCTGTATGAGAAAGACTGATGTAACACCATATTTATGTGGTATGAAAGAGTTACTACTATTTATTTCTCTTTCTCATTGGTTGGGAAAGAATCTGCAGCGCATATAGTCAATGATGGCAGAAGGCAACTACGACAACCAACAGCAACATCTCACAATGAAACCATCTCCAAGAAGAATGTACTGTCTAATCACAAGCTTATGGTGAAAGCCTGAATAAGACCCATGTTATTTTAGAAAGTTTGGAAGCAACAGTCCTCCCTGACTGTTCTTACAGTAAAATAAACTACCAGAAAGAGGTCAGAAAAATTCAAACACACAAAAATTAATTTGAAACTATTCACACTTTTGACTACAATAAGGTTCTTAATTCATTCCATTGTGCCAACGGTACTGTTATTTGCTGAACAATTTCGGTGCATGCTGCCCAGGCAGCAAGTTCAAAAAACTCATCCTTGCATTTTATACAACTAGACCTTACAGGGACTTCTATAAAATTTATACAGTAATTAACATCATAAGAGTGCTCTAACTCACACATGCATTCTATACTGATATGCTCTATAAATGTTTCATAGCTGATAAACACAAAAGGGATACGATAAACTGCAAAACCGAAATGGAGAAATCTAGCAGTTTATTAAAAATACCCAAACAATAAATAAGAACCCGTGCAATACCCACTTTTAATTATTTCAATTCGCTGTAAAAAGTTACTTCACTGACTTGCTGCACATATTCAGTCCTTACAGAATTTTGCTACAATACAGTTACGGAGAAAAAGCATTGTTTCACACACACACACACCCCCACTCTATAGTGAGTGTCATAAGAGGAGACCGTACATAACCGTTAATGCAATAACATTCCACCCGAACTGGCAGCAATTACCATACTAACGGAACCAACCACGCTATGAATTTTGGGGACACCCACAGCAAACGCACTGTTTTCGCCCTTCTAGTAACAATCGCTGTATTTCAAAAGAGCATTCAACGCTTCAGGGGCCGCTGAGCATCGCTAAGGGGCCCGGGCGGCCATCCCTCAAGCGGGCTGGCAAATCCCGCCTCGATTTCCCGCTGGACAAACTCAAACGCGGGGACGAGAGTTTCACTTTCTCGCGGCCCAGCTTTGTTCTCTCTGGACGTTGTTTTGAAACTGATCCTCGTGGAG